>NC_037671.1:359422-571109 GCF_003255815.1 Theropithecus gelada
AAAAAAAAAAAAAAAAAAAAAAAGAGATGGTCATTCAGGTATTAGGCAGGCATAGGTGAGGTGGGTCATCAGATAGGGACCTGGAACTCAGAAGAGAGCCTTTCACAGGAGGGGTGGGAACCTCCGTGCACCTCTAACCTTCTCTATTCAGACTCAGAGAGTCGCCATGGGAGGGAACCGGGAAGGGGCAACTCCTGCAGTTGCCTTCGATGACTCAGATTCTGGTTACCTGCTGCTCAATCCTTCACTTTCTCGTTTCTTAGCTCTTGGCATTTAGGGAAGTCCTGTTTTAACAAGACTGTTCCAGGTGTCTGCTGTGTGGATGGCCTCAGCTGTACTTGTTCATAGACAGAAAGGGACAGAAAATCCTCTGGGGACATGGCCGGGCTGCAACGTCCAGCTTCTGCTCCCCAGGGAGATGCTGATGCTCCCATCGCAAAAGATGTACCACTTATTTTGTTACAGGAGGCTGCTGTTTCTTTGCAGCACCTTTTTGGTTGTTTTGAGATGCGATCTCATTCTGTTGCCCAGGCTGGAGTACAGTGGCACGATCATGGCTCACTGCAGCCTCAAAACCCTGGGGCAGTCCTCCCACCTCAGCCTCCCAAGTAGCTGGGACTACAGGTGCTTGCCAACACACCTGGCTAATTTTTGTATTTTTTGTAGAGACGGGGGTACACCATGTGGCCCAGGCTGGTCTCAAACTCCTAGGCTCAAGTAATCTGCCTGCCTCAGCCTCCCACAGTGCTGGGATTACAGGCATGGGCCCCCGAGCTCAGCCTTTTGGCAGCATCTACACAAGCTGCGGAAGGCCTCAGATTCCAGGCCTCAGATGGAGTGCAGCAAAGTGGCATGAGACTCAGCTCTGCAGATGTTTTCCCTGGGGCTTAGAGTTGTTCCGCTCTTCACAGACCCCAGCCTGGGCCAGATGGCATAACCCCATCTCTACAAAAAAATACAAAAATTAACCAGGTGTGTTGGCGAGCACCTGTAGTCCCAGCTACTTGGGAGGCTGAGGTGGGAGGATTGCTTCTGTCTTGGGAGTCTGGGGACCTGGGAGAGGAAGATCATCACCTGACAGGCAAAGGGATTCCTACCATAACCCCAAGGTCAGGAATCTGGTCCACAAACTGCTTTTCATCCCAAGACCTCAGGCTCAAAGTCAAAGTTCCCCTCTTCTGTGTTGGGCAGCACCACCCGCACCACTCTGCCACCAATCCAGGGCACTCTTCTAGTTTCTTCATGAATTAGGCCTCCCTTTTTCTGATCTGAAAGAAAAGGACCCTAATAACAAGCCAGAACTCCTCCCAGCAAAATCTCTGGGATTAAGAACATTGGTACTTCCTTTGTTCATGTGTGAATAATCAATATTCTCCAGCCTCTTTTCTGTCTCCTTTGTGCACACACTTTCTCACTTTCCAATAGATAACATCTATCTTCCCTCAGTCTGCAGCTGAAACTCTGTGACCGCTGGGGGCAGGCCCTGTTCTCTTCGGCTCTCACTCTGGGGCCCAAGATTAGTGCTCTGGGGCGGGCGCCGTGGCTCACACCTGTAATCCCAGCACTCTGGGAGGCTGAGTCTGGTGGATCACTTGAGGCCAGGAGTTCGAGACCAGCCTGGCCAACATTGTAAAACCCTGTCTCTACTAAAAGTATGAAAATTGCCAGGCAAGGTGGCACATGCCTGCAATCCCAGCTACTCGGGCAGAATAATTGCTTAAACCTGGGAGGCAGAGGTTGCAGTGAGCCAAGATCATGCCACTGCACTCCATCCAGCCTGGGCAACAGAGCAAGACTCTGTCTCAAAAAAAAAAAAAAAAAAAAAATGCTGGGTGTAGTGGCTCACACCTATAATCCAAACACTTTGGGAGGCCGAGGAGGGTGGATTACCTGAGGCCAGGAGTTCGAGACCAGCCTGGCCAATATGGTGAAACCCCGTCTCCACTAAAAATACAAAAATTAACCGGGCTCAGTGGCAGATGTCTGTAATCCCAGCTACTCAGGAGGCTGAGGCAGGAGAATCGCTTGAACCTGAGCAGCAAAGGTTGCAGTGAGCCGAGACGGCACCACTACACTCCAGTCTGGGTGACAAAGTAAGACTCTGTCTCAAAAAAAAACAAAAGACAGTGATGTGCTAGTAAACCAGCTTGTGGGGGAGATAGGGATCCCCGGTTGTAGCAGTTATCAGTTTCCATGGTGTAGACACTTCCTCCCATGACCAATTTCCAACCACTAACAGTTTAACTACCAGCTTGCAAATTTCCTGAATATTTAACACTCTCACTAGCAGGTCTGAGCTGTCTCCAGCACTCCACTGGTTCAGGGGAATCACTGGAGCTTCCCTGGGACCCAGGATGTCTCGACAAAATGAGTAACAGATCACATGGAAGTGAAGGGAGACAGGGTACCTCACACGTCATTTCTGCCCGCTGGTTCCCCTGGCTCAGGGTACTGGAAAGAGTAAGGACTTTAAAAAAGCTCTAGATTCAAGTCCTTGTGGGACTGCGAGTTTCAGCATCTAACTCTGCAAAATAGGGTTGATAAAACCAACCCACAGGATTACTTTGAAGATAAAATTAGATACCTAGATTAAATGCCTAACAAATACACGGAGCAAGCTCTCAATATACATCTTCTTTTGCCCCCACCCTCTCCTAATTTTCTTGTAGTTCAAAGAATTCTTTTTCAAAGGACCCAGTAGGAGAAGTCCAGATGCAACCCTGTCAAAGAGGGGACAGGTGAGTCTACCCAATCCACCCCACTGTGAGCTTTAACTTTGGACCCCTGCAAGGTCTTTTCTGCTTCAAGACTCTCCTTTGTCCTCATTCCAAGAGGTGAGTTCATCAAAATTTTCTGGGGTTCATGCCATCTGGCTTCATTCTCCTCTGATATGGCAAGCTGCACCCAGAACCAGAAACCACACTCCAAAAAGGCAGCAGCATGTCAGGGCCACAGCAAGCGCATGGGCTGCCCCAAGGCTGCCCTTTGTACAGGGCAGAGCACATAAAGCTTTCCGCATGCCCCAAATGCCTCCCACATCAAACCAGGTCCCTTAATCAACGGTTACACAGAACACTCATGGGGATTTATGGTACAATTTTGCAGCAGGAGGTTGTGGTCAGAGATTTAGAAGAACTTTCCAACTATAAAACCACCCTAGAAGGAAGTGGAATCTTTGACTCTGTGGCTGGAGTGGGGGAGGAGTCAGAAGCAGAAGGGACACGAGGCTCCCTAGATTTGAGTTTTGCCGCTGACAAACAATGAAACGATTGGGATCATACAACAGAGACAGCAAATGAAACTTTGGAGACATGTGGTTTCTTTTTATTTTTATATTTTTATTTTATTTTATTTATTATTATTATTATTATTATTATTTAGATGGAGTCTAACTCTTTTGCCCAGGCTGGAGTGAAGTGACATGATCTCAGCTCACTGCAACCTCTGCCCCCGGGTTCAAGCGATTCCCTGCCTCAGTCTCCCGAGTAGCTGGGATTACAGGTGCTTGCCACCATGCCCAGCTAATTTTTGTATTTTTAGTAGAGACAGGGTTTCACCATGTGGCCAGGCTGGTCTTGAACTCCTGCCTTCAGGTGATCCACCCACCTCAGCCTCCCAAAGTGCTGGGATTACAGGCATGAGCCTCCACCCCTGGCCTGAGAAATATGTTTTCTTGTGGCAAAGAGCTTTTGGTAACTCAGGAAAGTTTCAGAAACTTTGAAGTATTATACAAAAACTCTTAATTAGAATTAGATGAGAAGGCCGGGGACAGTAGCTCATGCCTATAATCCCAATACTTTGAGAGGCCGAGGCAGGCAGATCATGAGGTCAAGAGATCAAGACCATCCTGGCCAACGTGGTGAAACCCTGTCTCTACTAGAAGTACAAAAGTTAGCTGGGCATGGTGGTGCGTGCCTGTAGTCCCAGCTACTCAGGAGGCTGAGGCAGGAGAATCGCTTGAACCCAGGAGGTGAAGATAGCAGTGAGCCGAGATCGCGCCATTGCACTCCAGACTGGTAACGAGCCTCCATCTCAAAAAAAAAAAAAAGAATTAGATGAGAAGATCTGGGTTTGAACCATATCTGGCCACTTTCCAACTGACTGACCTATGCAAGTTATTTAACCACGCTGAGTCTTGGTCACTCATGTTCATTCACTCAGGCTATATTTATTGAGCATCTTGCATGTGTCTTGCGTGGGGCTAAGAGAATCCTGGGAAGATGATGGTGAGCAAAACCAGGCACAGTCCTTTTTCTTTTCTTTCCTTTTCTTTTTTTGGTAGAGACGGGGTCTCACTCTAATGCCCAGGCTGGTCTCGAACTCCAGGGCTCAAGTGATCCTCCCACCTTGGCCTCCCAAAGTACTGGAATTACAGGCATAAGCAACCTTGCCAAGTCCACAGTCCTTTTCTTATGAAGCTGAAAATTTATTCATTGTAACAAAACATACTAATGCTAAGACCACTGGATATGCACATGCAAAAGAATGAAGTTGGACCCCTATCTCATATCATAGACAAAAATTTAATCAAAATGGATCAAAGACCTACATGTAAGAGATAAAACTATTAAATTCTTAGAAGAAAACACAGATGTAAATCTTTGTGACCATAGACTAGGCAGCGGTTTCTTAGCTATGACACAGTGCACAAGCAGGAAAAAAAAATAGATAAATCGGACTTCAAAAATTTAAACTTTTGTGCTTCAAAGGACATTAAGAAAATAGGTTGAGCATGGTGGCCCATGCCTGTAGCCCTAGCACTTTGGGAGGCCAAGCCAGAAGGATTGCTTGAGCCCAGGAGTTCGAGATCAGCCTAGGCAACAAAGCGAGACCCCGTCGCTATTTAAAAGAAAGAAAGAGAGAGAGAGAGAGAGAAAGGAAGGAAAGAAGGAAGGAAGGAAGGAAGGGAGGGAGGGAGGGAGGGAGGGAGGGAGGGAGGGAGGGAAAGAAAGAAAGAAAGAAAGAAAGAAAGAAAGAAAGAAAGAAAGAAAGAAAGAAAGAAAGAAAGAAAGAAAGAAGGAAGGAAGGAAGGAAGGAAGGAAGGAAGGAAGGAAGGAAGGAAGGAAAGAAGGAAGGAAGGAGAAAAGAAAGGAAGGAAGGAAGGAAGGAAAAGAAAGAAAGGGAAAGAAAGAAAGAAGGAAAGTAAAGAAGACCCATAGAATGGGATAAAATATTTGTAAATTATGAATCAGTTAAGAGACATATATTTAGAATTTATAACAAACTCTTACAACTCAATAATAAAAAGACAACCCAACTTAAAAATAGGCAAAGGATCTGAATAAACATTTCTCCAAAGGTATACAAATGACCAATAAGCACATGAGAAGATGTTCAGGCAGGGCCCGGTGACTCACGCCTGTAATCCCAGTACTTTGGGAGGCTGAGGTGGGCGGATCAGTTGAGGTCAGGAGTTTGAGACCATCCTGGCCAACCTGCTGAAACCTCGTCTCTAGTAAAAATATAAAAAATTAGCCAGGAGTGGTGGTGCACACCTGTAATCCCAGCTACTCAGGAGGCTGAGGCAGGAGAATCGCTTGAACCCGGGAGGCAGAGGTTGCAGTGAGCTGAGATCACACCATTGCATTCCAGCCTGGGCAACAGAGTGAGACTCTGTCTCAAAAGAAAAAAGAAAAAGATATTCAACATCATTAACCACCAAGAAAATGATAAATCTAAACCACCATGAAATACCACTTTATACCTACTAAGACGACTAGAATCAAAAAGACAGACTGGAGAAACTGGAACCTTCATACACTGCTGGTGAGAATGTCAAATGGCTCAGCAACATTGGAAAGCAGTTCTCAAAAGTGGAACATAAAGTTACCATATGACCTCGAAATTCCACTCCTAAGTGTATACCAAAGAGAAAACGGATGTCCATACAAAATCTTATACAGGAATGTTCACACTAGCATTATTCACAATAGCTAAAATTTGGAAACAGTATAAATGTCTATCAACTGATGAATGTATAAATAAAATATGGTATATCCACACAACGAAATAGTATTCAACAATAAAAAGAAAGTACTGATTCATGCTATAACATTGATAACACTATGCTAAGTGAAAGAAGCCAGACATAAAATGCCACATATTACATGATTGTTTATATGAAATGTCCAGAATAGGCAAATCTATAGAGACAAAAAGTAGATTGGTGGTTGCCTAAGGCCAGGAAGGGGAACGATTGGGGGTAAAACCGGAAATGACTGCTAATGAGCATGGGATGTATTTTGAGTGATGAAAATGTTCTAAAATTGTGGTGATGGTTGCACAACTCTGTGAATTTACTAAAAACCATTTCAGCCAGGCGCAGTGGCTCACGCCTGTAATCCCAGCACTTTGGGAGACCGATGTGGGTGGATCACGAGGTCAGGAGTTCAAGACCAGCCTGGCCAAGATGGTGAAACCCCATCTCTACTAAAAATGCAAAAATCAGCTGGACATGGTGGCAGGAGCCTATAATCCCAGCTACTCGGGAGGCTGAGTGGGAGTATCACTTGAACCAGGGCGGCAGAGGTAGCATCAAGCCGAGATCAAGCCACGGCACTCCAACCTGGGCAACAGAGTGAGACTCTGTCTCAAAACAAAAAAACAAACAAACAAAAACCATTTCATTGTACATTTTTAAAGGGTGAATTTTTTTTTTTTTTGAGATGGCATCTCACTCTGTACCCCAGGCTGGAGTGCAGTGGCATGATCTCGGCTCACTGCACTGCAACCTCCGCCTCTTAAAAGGTGAATTATATAGTATGTGAATTGTGTCTCAATATAACTGTTATTAAAAATAACAGCATAACTCGAGCAGATATTTGTATACCCACATTCACAGCAGCATCATTCACAATAGCCAAAAGGTGGAAGCCATCCAAGTGTCCATCAATAGATGAATGAATAAGCAAAATGTGGCCAGGCGTGGTAGCTCACACCTGAATTCCCAGCACTTTGGGAGGCTGAGGTGGGAGGACTGCTTGAGCTTAGGAGTTCGAGACAAGCCTCGGCAACTTGGTGAGACCTCATCTCTACCAAAAATACAAAAATTAGCCAGGCATGGTGGTGCATACCTGTAGTCCCAGCTACTCAGGGTGCTAAGGTGGTAAGAGGATAGCTTGAGCCGGGGAGACTGAGGCTGCAGTGGGCTGAGATCGCACCACTGCATTCCAGCCTGGGCAACAGAGGGAAACTCTGTCTCCACCAAAAAAAAAAAGTGGTATATACGTATATGCATATAATGGAGTACTTTTTTAAAAAGAAAATTCTGATATGTGCTACAATGTGGATAAACCTTGAAGACATCATGCTAAGTGAAATAAAAGTCAATCATGGCAGGGCATGGTGCCTCATGCATGTAATCTCAGCACTTTGGGAGGCCAAGGCGGGTGGATCACTTGAGGTCAGGAGTTCGAGACCAACCTGACCAACATGGAGAAATTCTACTAAAAACACAAAAAATTTGCCGGGTGTGGTGGTGCATACCTGTAATCCCAGCTACTCAGGAGGCTGAGGCAGGAGAATCGCTTGAACTTGAACCTGGGAGGTGGAGGTTGTGGTGAGCCAAGATCGCATCATTGCACTCCAGCCTGGGCAACAAGAGCAAAACTCCATCTCAAAAAAAAAAAAAAAAAAAAAGCCAATCACAAGAGGAAAAATATTTTATGATGCCACCTTTTTTTTTGAGACAGAGTTTTGCTCTGTTACCCAGGCTGGAGTGATCTCAGCTCACTGCAATCTCGCCTTCTGGGTTCAAGTGATTCTCCTGCCTCAGCTTCTCAAGTAGCTGGGATTACAGGTGCCCACCACCATGCCCGGCTAATTTTTGTATTTTAAGTAGAGATGGGGTTTTGCAATGTTGGCCAGGCTGGTCTTGAATTCTGACCTCAGGTGATGCGCCCGCCTCGGCCTCCCAGAGTGCTGGGATTATAGTCGTGAGCCACCATGCCCAGCCGATTCCACTTTTTTTAAGACAGAGTCTTGCTGGAGTGCAGTGGCGTGAGCTCGGCTCACTGCAACTTCTGCCTCCCGAGTTCAAGCGATTCTTGTGCCTCAGCCTCTTGAGTAGCTGGAATTACAGGCACATGGCACCATGTCCAGCTAATTTTTGAATTTTTAGTAGAGACGGGGTTTTGCCATGTTGGACAGGCTGGTCTCGAACTCCTGACCTCAAGTGATCCACCAGACTTGGTCTCCCAAAGTCCTGGGATTACAGGCATGAGCCACCATGCCCAGCCTATTATTCCATTTATAAAAGGCACCTACATCCTGGCCAACATGGTGAAACCCCATCTCTACTAAAAATACTAAAGTTAACTGGGCATGGTGGCGCGTGCCTGTAATCCCAGCTACTTGGGAGGCTGGGTCAGGAAAATCGCTAGAAGCCAGGAGGCGGAGGTTGCAGTGAACCGGGATCATGCCACACCACTCCAGGTTGGCAACAGAGCGAGACTCCATCTCAAAAAAGTAAATAAATAAAAAATAAAATAAAAGACATCTAAAGTGGTTACATTCTAAAGAAAGTAGAATGGTGGTTGCCAGGGCTAAGGAAAGCGGGGAACGGGAAGGTATTGTTTACTGGGTGGAGTTTCAGTGGGGGAAAATGAAAAAGTTCTGAATGTGGCTGATGGTGATGGTTGCAAAATAATATGGATGTACTTAATGCCACTGAACTGTATGTTTTAAAATGGTTAAAATGCTAAATTTATGTCTATTTTACTACAATTTTCAAAATAAAGGCATAATAATAGCTCTTACCTCATGGGGTGATTGTGAGGATGAAGAAGATGAATATTGGCTGAAGGAATGGCTAAAACAAGTAACAACTTTTATGAGCCTGGCTTGGAGAGTGGGGTTGGGAATGAGACAGGGAGTGGTGGAGGGACAATTTAACTTTCTACCTTAACACATTTACCTACTGTTTAGGTTTTCCCCCAACTGTTATATAACTCAGCAAGCTATAGACATGACAGGGGGCTGCTTATATTCTCAAGTTATTGATTTGTTCAAGTCTCAGTGTCCACAGAAAAGTGCATGAGTTTTGGGATCCATATTCTATCCTTGGCCAGTATTTGACCTTCTGTGTTTGTATCTTTCCCCAGATTTCTTTAGCTTTGCTTACCTTACTCTTCATCTACTACCAATTGACTAGAGTCTTAGTCACGAAGATCTTCAACCTCCCTGTCTGATCACTAGATCCTCCCCTCTCATCTGAGAAAGGCCCCAGCCTCAGATAGAAGGGCTCCCTGTCTCTCTGACCCAGTGTCCCCTGAATGCCTCTTCCCCATTTTTACCTGACTTCATACAGTGAAATATTCCCTGAGAGCTGACTTTTCAGTTCCTCACTTTGCAAAATTGCGAGACCCACTCACCCAGGAGGCCGGAGATGGCTCAGAGCCCAGACAGCCGGAAGTCTGTTTCCTGGGCCGGGGAATGCTGGCAGAAATCCAGATAGCTGACGTCACCTGGTCCAGATGGCGGAAGCCATTGCCCAACCATAAGAAATCGATGCCAACAACACATTTCTCTATGGCTGTCTCCCTCAATCCAGAAAAGCATTTTCTTAGAGAGGAGGTAGCTGAGTAGTAGTGGAAAGTGGCCTGGCCTTCGAATCATGTGATGTGTTGGGTATGAGGCTGGCCGCAGCATCAGCTGACAAATAACGTGAGAGCGGAGCCCTGGACTCCAAGTCAGAAAACGTAAGTCTGAGTAGGAGCACAGCTACCTAACTTCTGACCTTTGACAAATCACTGGATTTCCTTCAACTGGCTTTTTAAAAGCTATGAATAATAATACTTCACAGAAGCTATTATTGCAAGGCTGGAATGAGGTCATCTGTATAAAAGATTTCATAAGCTTGAAGCAGGATGCCAATGCAAAATTCTGCCTCTGTGAGAGGCTTCCTGGGAGAAGCAGATCCCGGGGGGCAGAATGGAGAGTGATTCCAGGCTGTTCCCAGAGCCAGGCAGCTGGCACTGTGTGAAAGTGGGCTTGCCGCTGCCTAGCTCTGCAACTGGGATGCATAACATAGCCTCTCTGTGTCCGGTTACTCAGTCAAAATAAGGATAAGAATGCCCGTGTCTGACCGGGTGTGGTGGCTCACGCCTGTAATCCCAGGACTTTAGGAGGCTGAGGTAGGTGGATCACGAGGTCAAGAGATCGAGACCATCCTGGCCAACATGGTGAAAACCCGCCTCTACTAAAAATACAAAAATTAGTTGGGTGTGGTGGCACATGCCTGTAGTACCAGTTACTCAGGACGCTGAGGCAGAAGAATTGCTTGAACCCATAAGGCGGAAGTTGCAGTGAGCCAAGATCACGCCTCTGCACTCCAGCCTGGCGACAGAGCAAGACTCCGTCTAGAAAAAAAAAAAAAAAAAGAAGGCTCATGTCACAGGGTGGTCTTGGGGTATAGAGGGGCAGTGAGTGAGTTACTCCACATAGGGCACATAGCACAATGCCCAGCATGTGACAGCACTCACTGTGGAGTAATAATGTAAAAAAAAGAATCAGGCTGGTGGGACCAGGGGAAAGCAAAGAAATGAGGCAAATGGCCCAAGACATATGGCCCTCTTGCTCAGATAATGTACATAACTCACAAACTTCTGCTTGCCATCAAACACCTCAATTTATCAAACATCCTGGCTGACAAAAAAAAAAAAAATGCAAGTTACCTCCCTGCTACCCTGGCATAATCAGTACTGCACATAACACTCTACAGCCTAAGAGGCATCCTACAAAATCCCCAGCAAGCCTTTGTTTCCTTGCAGTCAGCTTCTCTTCTGCTGGCCTGCCCGTTGCTCTCCTGCCCATTGCTCTCCTGTTTTTCTACTTTCTCTAGTAAATCTGCCTTTCTCTACCTACAACTGTCTTGGTAAATTATCTTACCCCTGAGCCGCCAGCCCAGATAGCTGTTGCTCCCCTGAAACATTTTGGTGGCCCACACAGGGAACTCTCCCTCTCCATACAGGGACTCTCTCTCCTTTCCCTTTCCCTTTCCCAACTCGGGACCCTCAAAGGACAGCATCTAAGCACAAAGACAATTGCAGGTCTCTGGCCAGAGCTACACTCCAGTGAGACTGAAAGGTGTCTGTCCATGTGGAAGCATCTGATCACCATCGCCCAGTTTGGGTGAGTGACCTGAGGTTTTTTGATTTTTTCAGTCTTTCACAATCAGCTTCTAGTATCTCTCTGGCAATCGAAGGTAACTGGCCAGGGCCACTCTCCAGTGTTCCCTGAAGGCCCAGAGTGAACAGGGCTAGCTACCCTGCCCAGAAGGGAGAAAAGCTGTTTCCTGTCTTCTCTGATTGCAAGTCCCTCATCCCTACGTGTGACGCAATTGACGGCAGGAGCTGGTTTGGGGCAAACTCACACACGTTTTAGGTAACACAAACCCTCTTTTTCTCACCCTAAATTCACCTATGGAGTCAGCCAGCCATCCTGTTCTGGGTCTTGCTAAATCAGGTGATGTCAGACAGCCTCAGAACGGTGAGTCTTCTCTTACCCATCCCATCTCCTGGGCCAACACCAGGTAGAGATCTTCCTTTACCCTTCTTTTTCCTCCTACCTGGGCTGATCACCCAGCATTAAGTGAGTGCCTGGAGTGGCCATCCAGCACAAGGCCCCTGAGCGGCCAGGAGGTCTTTTCTAATAGGTGGGATGCCCACTTTGGAAAGTGCACCCAAGTCCCTCTGTGGATGTAAGTGGAACGCTCTGTTCATCTCAGTGAGATGCGCCCCCAGAAATGTACAGTTCATGTCCCTGATTGACATTGCCCCTGAGCGGAGTGCTTTCCAGTCCCACCATGGAACAAACCCCATCCATTCCTGCAAACTCACCTCTAGGCTATAAAGAATTGGGACAAATTCTACCCCCAAACTCTCAAAAACAAACATCTAACTTTCTTGTATAATACAGCATGGCCCCCACGCAGAAAAATATCAAATTAGCCTCCTCAGTCATTACAACCAAGAACAAAATAAGGCGGACAAGACTAAGAAAAAAACAGACACAGAGACAAAAGGCAGGCTCAACTGTTGGCTGCTTTACAAGCCCCAGCTCCTACTCAGATAACAGAACTCACAAACTGCCTGCTTACCATCAAACACTTCAACTTTCCAGACATGCCAGCTGACGAAAAAAATGCAAGTTACCTCCCTGCTACCCTGGCGTTACCAGTGCTGTACATAACACTCTGCAGCCTAAGAGCCATCCTATAAAATCCCCAAAAAGCCGTTGTTTCCTTGCAGTCAGCTCCTTTCTTACAGGCCTCCCTGACTACATGTTTTCCTAATTACTGTAATAAATCTGCCTTTCTCTACCTACAACTGCCTGGGTAAAAATTTTTTTTTTTTTTTGAGACGGAGTCTCCTCTGTTGCCCAGGCTGGAGTGCAGTGGTGCGATCTCGTCTCACTGCAACCTCCACCTCCCAGGTTCAAGCAATTCTCCTGCCTCAGCCTCCTGAGTAGCTGAGATTAGATTACAGGCACCCGTCACTGCGCCCGGCTAACTTTTGTATTTTTAGTAGAGACAGAGATTTACCATGTTGGCCAGGCTGGTCTCAAACTCCTGACGTTAGGTGATCCGCCCGCCTCGGCCTCCCAAAGTGCTGGGATTACGGGTGTGAGCCACGGCGCCCGGCCGGTAAATTCTTTTACCCTGACGCCACCAGCGCAGATAGCCATCACTCCCCCGAGACGCTTATGAAGCAGCGGCTAGGATGATTCTTCCAGAGGCCATCCTGTCCACTTGCAGGCCCTGGGCTGGGTGGGTGTTCAGCCAAATCCCCAGATACCTCATGCAAAGAAATGCTGCCCCAACCCACTGTCCACGCCGCAGGCAGAGCAATTTAGCTAAAAATCTGACCATGTCACTTCCCCGCTTAACAGCCCAAATATCCCCTAGCCCATCCACCGAAAGACCAACAACTTAACATCTGAGTCTCTGTGATAGGCCCCTGAATCCCTCTCCAGCCTCATCTCCTGCTGCCCACAGCCTCTCATCAAGACTCTAGCAACCCCAAACTACCTGCAGCTTCTCACCTCTGCTACCTGGCTCCTTTTGCCCCTCTGCCCAATGTGGTCCCTCTTTCTCCTCACAAACCCTGCCGTTGCTAACTCCTAGTTATCCTTCAAGACACTCAGGCTCAAATTTTCCAGAAAGCCCCTTTGCAGGGCCTGCTTCCCCTTCTCCTCCCTTAATTCCTCCTGGTACTTCCAACACTGCACAAGCCAGATTGAATCCCAACTGTTCATGTGTCTGTTTCACACCAGTCTAGGGGCTCCTTGAAGGCAGATGCCAGCACTAGGTCTTGCTTGCCTCTATAAACCCAGCCCAAGCACAATGTCAGGCACAGAGTAGCAGCTCAGTAAACTGGGTGGAAAGACTGATAAATGCACACCCAGAAGCTCTATTTGCCAAAGTTTGTTTGTTCATTTGTCTTAAGGGAAAATGTTGTTTGCCTGGGGTTGGGGCCAACAATTCCAAGAAATACAGTTTCCCTTTGCCTCGTGGTTTTACCTTTTGTTTTCTTTTGTCTTTCTGAGAATCACCTCTGTCCATGCCTCAGACATCCTCCATATCTATTTTTGTTTTTGTTTTTGTTTTTGTTTTTATTTTGAGACAGAATCTCACTCTGTGGCCCAGGCTGGAGTGCAGTGACTCAATCTCAGCTCACTGCAACCTCTGCTTCCCAGTTCCAAGTGATCCTCATGCCTCAGCCACCCAAGTAGCTAGGATTACAGGCCTGCACCACCAAGCCAACTTATTTTTATATTTTTAGTAGGGACGGGGTTTCAGCATATTGACCAGGCTGGTCTTGCACTCCTGACCTCAGGTGATCCATCTGACTGGGCCTCCTGCAGTGCTGGGATTATAGGCCTGAGCCACCCTGTCTGGCCCCTCTGTACCTCTTTCTTCCCTGTTTTTATACTTTGTTTCACCTTCTTTATCACTTTGTTTCTTTTCCTTTCCTTTGTATTACATTTCTGTACCTTTGTTGCTTTACATCCTTTCTTCTTCCTTTTTCTTTTGTGGTTAAGTGACTGTCTGTTCTATTGCCCTTTAGCCAGGGTTAGAAGCTGTTAAGAACATTCCTGGGGGTCAGGTGCGGTGGCTCACGCCTGTAATCCAGCACTCTGGCAGGCCAAGGCAGAGGGATCACTTGAGTCCAGTAGTTCAAGACCAGCCTGGGCAACATAGTGGGACCCTGTCTCTATAAAAAATAAAACAGTTAGCTGGGTATGGCAGGGTATGTCTGCAATCCCAGCTACTCGGAAGGCTGAGGCAGGAGGATTACTTAAGATCAGGAGGGGAAGCCTGCAGTGAGCTATGATCACACCACTGCACGCCAGCCTGGGTAACAGAGCAAGATTCTGTCTCAAAAAAAAAAAAAAAAAAAAAAAGAGTATCCTTGGGTTCATGACTCTTAGAAAGAAAAAAGGAGAGTTTGAAAGGAAGAAAATCCGCTTTATTATGTACCTAGAAGTTCCAAACATTTTACTTCACATAGTCTTGGTAATAAATGTGTAATATGGTATATCAACCATGCAGAGTAGGATATGCTTCAGTAATAAACAACCCCCAAATCTCAATGGCTTTTATGCAGCAAAGCTTCATTGACTCTCCTGCCACATATCCACGGTGGGTTGGCCGAGGCTGTGCTCTGAGCTGTCATTGTCATAACTCCAGGACCCAGGTTGATAGAGCAGCCACTGTGTGGAATATCACCAATTACTACAGTTGAAGGAGAAAAAAATGTGGAAAAGCATACACTAGCTTTTAAAACTTCCACCTAGAAGGGACCATTTTAATTGGCCTAAGTAAGTCTGGTAGCCATGCCTGGATTAGTGGGTAGGAGTTAAATGGAGTGGCAAAGCTCAATGTTCTTATATCCCTGGAAGAAAGAGGATCTCAAGTATTTGCGAATAGGTCTGATAATCACAGTGGATATTACTGTTCCCACTTTACTGATGAAATAGCTGAGGCTCAAGAAGTTTACATAGTTTGTTCAAGAACATGCAGCAAATGTCAGAGACTGGAACTGAACCCCTGCCTTTTGATTCCTAGGACTGTGACCTTCCCCTTCACTGGGTTTTTAAGATGCTAGGCCTGGCTGGGCACAGTGGCTCATGCCTGTAATCCCAGCACTTTGGGAGGCTGAGGCAGGAGGCTGTGGGCGGATCACTTGAGGCCAGGAGTTCGAGACCAGCCTGGCCAACATGGCTAAACCCTATTTCTACTAAAACTACAAAAAATTAGCTGAGCAAGGTGATGCGTGCCTGTAATCCCAACTACTTGGGAGACTGAGGCAGGAGAATCACTTGAACCAAGGAGGCAGAGGTTGCAGAAAGCCAAGATCGTGCCACTGCACTCCAGCCTCGGCGACAGAGCAAGACTCTGTCTCAAAAAAAAATAAAAATAAAATACAAGGTTAGGCCTTTTCTACCAACTTTTTGGACGCTGCTGTGAGGCTTGGCTTGCTGGAACCCAGGAAGAAAATGGATAAGAAGCCCATCTTTGCTCACTGGCCCCAGAGCATGACTTCTGGTGAGGGGCATCAGAATCTCTCTCCAAACATTGAGAGACTGCCAAGTCCCAAGACAAAACCAGGTGGGTCATATGACTTGCGCCACAATTGTTAGAAACCTTCCAGACAAAACCAATTTATGGTAACAGAAGTCAGAATAGGCCAGGTGCAGTGGCTCACACCTGTAATCCCAACACTTTGGGAGGCTGAGGGCAGATCACCTTAGGTCAGGAGTTCAAGACCAGCCTGACCAACGTGGTGAAATCCCATCTCTACCAAAAACGCAAACATTAGCCCAGCATGGTGGCACACACCTGTAATCCCAGCTACTTGGGAGGCTGAGGCAGGAGAATTGCTTGAACCCAGGAGGCGGATTTGCAGTGAGCTGAGATAGTACCACTGCACTCCAGCCTGGGCAACAGAGCAAGACTCTGTCTCAAAAAAAAAGAAAAAAAAAAAGTCAGAATAGTGGTTAGTTTGGAGTGAGGGGCAGGAAAGAAGGTGCTATATTGACTGGAAGGGAAACAAGGGAGATGTCTGGGTTGAAGCTATCTTGTCCAGATGGTGGTTAAAGGGGTAAATATAAATGTAAAAGCTCATTGGATTTGTTTCCTGCTGATAGCCAGTTAGTCAATTAATTAATTGATTTAATTTTAAAAAACTAATTGGGCCAGGTACAGTGGCTCATGCCTATAATCCCAGCACTTTAGGAGACTAAGGCGGGAGGATCGCTTGAGCCCAGATGTTCAAGACCAGTGTGGGCAATATGGTGAAACCCCGTCTCTGCAAAAAATACAAAAATTATCTGGGCATAGTGGTGTACGCCTGTAATCCTAGCTACTCAGGCTAAGGCAAAAGTATCACTTGAGCCCAGGAGGTTGAGGCTGCAGTGAACCATTACCATTTCACTGCACTCCAACCTAGGCAACACAATGAGACCTTGCTTAAAAAAACAAAAGAAAGGAAAAAGGCAAAAAACATCAAACTGCATACATTTTTTAAATGAAAAAAGGAAACGAATTACTGACATGTGAAATGACTTGGATGAATCTCAAAGGCATTATGCTGAGTGAAAAAAGCTGTTCTCAAAAGTTACAGACTGTATGATTCCATTTATGTGACACTTTTGAAAAGATAAAACAATAGCAACAGAGACTAGATCAAAATAGCAAAATGGCAGGAAAGAGGATAGGACTACACAGGGGTAGCCGGAGGGAGTGTTTTAGGCAGTGGAGCTATTCTGTTTCAGTGGTGGTGATTACATGACCGATTGTGGTGATTACATGAATCTTTACACATGTTAAACTCATAGGACTGTCCACTGAAAAAATCAATTTTACTTTATGCTAATTTTTTAAATAAAATTATTTTGAATTAAAAAGAAACCTTCCAGCCCCTCAGTAGCACAGAGGAGTTTCTGAAAGGAGATGCTAAGGAACTGGCTGCCCTGGAACAGGCATACCACCTTCCCCACCCTGCCCCATACCAGGCCTGAGGATCTTCCTGGGCCCTCTGTGGTTCGCACTCTCCTTCCTTGTCCTCCTGCTGGGCCAGAGTGACCCATACATCCTCTCCGTTAGCATCTAAGTCTCGGGGTCTAGGAAGCCAGTGTGCTTTGCTCACTCCTACATCCCCGGTCCCTAGGACACAGGTACGAGGTAGTTGCTCATTGACAGAGTGAAGGAATGTTCTAGCACCAGGCCTGATCCGTCTTGACATGCTCCACAGGCTAGTCTATGTTTAGCCTCCTCTCCAGCTGCCCAGAGGACGCACCACAGCTGGGAGACATCACTGTTGAGGCGTGGGTCACACGCTCACCCCGCCTATGAGGCAGGGTTACCAGCTGTCTTATCATGTGAAGAATTTAGCAATCTGAGTTTATTATTGCTGTCATTCTAATTTTGAAATACATTTTTATTATACAAATAACATCTGTTCAATTAAAAAAAAAAAGTTAAACAAAAAAAGGTAGATCCAGTCAGTCCCACTTCCCAGATTCAGAACTGTTACTAGATTCTTCTCTATCTATCTAGAAACATTTATGTGAAGGGAGGCATGCATGTCAACATATATGTAACAGGTATGATTGCCCCACAGCTCCTGGGCTACAAGTAATGTCTTGTTTCTTTGTGGACTCACTCAAATAGACTCTGGGTCCAGCCCTGCCCACCATTGACTGGAACTCCAGCGTCAGACTGGAGTTTTCAGGCTCCCTCCCTCAGGTCATACAAGATGCCCAGATTTATGCAGTTCTAATGAAACCAAAGAGTCTGTTCCTCTGGCCACGTGGTCAGCACTTGCCAGCTGCTTGCCCAGGCCTGTGGGGACCATTATAAGTCAGGCTGCTGGTGGGGTGTGGTGGCTTATGCCTGTAATCCCAGCATTTTGGGAGGCCAAGGCGAGTGGATTACCTGAGGACAGGAGTTTGAGACCAGTCTAGCCAACATGATGAAACCCCATCTCTACTTAAAAGACAAAAAATTAGCCAGGTGTGGTGGCATGGGCCTGTAATTCCAGCTACTCAGGAGGCTGAGGCAGGAGAATCACTTGAACCCAGGAGGCAGAAGTTGCAGTGAGCCGAGATTGTGCCACTGCACTCCAGTCTGGGCAACAGAATGAGACTCTGTCTTTAAAAAAATAATAATAATAATAGAATTCAGGCTGCTCAGCTGCCCTGGGCAGCTCCTAATCACCCAAGCGTGGCATCAGCAAAGCCAGGAGAAAAACGGACAAATAAACCTTGAAAACAATTTGATATTCAAGAAGAAAAAAGGGAGGAGGAGGAGAAAGTAGAGGAAGGGGAGCAGCAAGGTAGTCATGCTCCTAGGGAAAGTCGTAAGTCCATAACACATCCTTAAAGCTGTTTTTGTTTTTGGTTTTTTGTTGTTGTTTTTCTTTTGAGATGGAGTCTCGCTCTGTCAACCAGGCTGGAGTGCAGTGGTGCAATCTCCGCTCACTGCAAGCTCCACCCTCTGGGTTCACGCCATTCTCCTGCCTCAGCCTCCCAAGTAGCTGGGACTACAGGCGCCCGCCACGACGCCCAGCTAATTTTGTGTATTTTGAGTAGAGACAGGGTTTCACCATGTTAGCCAGGATGGTCTCGATCTCCTGACCTCATGATCCACCCGCCTCGGCCTCCCAAAGTGCTGGGATTACAGGCATGAGCCACCACGCCCTGCCCTTAAAGCTGTTTTTGCTTTCATGTAGTTGTTTGGGTTTTTAAAAATTACATTGGAGGTGGGGGACAGCATGATATCTATATTTTTAGTTTTATTCTACAGTCTTTTTTTTTTTTTGGAGACAGAGTCTTGCTCTTGTTGCCCAGGCTGGAGTGCAGTGGCATGACTTCAGCTCACTGCAACCTCCGCCTCCCAGGTTCAAGTGAGTCTCTTGCCTCAGCCTCCTGAGTAGCTGGGATTACAGGCACCCACCACCATGCCCGGCTAATTTTTATATTTTTAGTAGAGATGGGGTTTCACCATGTTGGCTAGGCTAGTCTCGAACTCCTGACCGCAAGTGATCTGCCCACCTCGTCCTCCCCAAGTGCTGGGATTACAGGTGTGAGCCACCATGCCCAGCCTGCACCCTCTCTCTTTTCCCTGAGTCCATGGAAGTCTAAGAGTCAACCAAGAAGTAGGCTCCTGCCCTCACACCCTGTACTCTCAGACCATCCGGCACCACAGATATCTTTCCAGCTCTTCCAAAACAAGGCCTGCTTAGGGTGGGTTTCCTTTACAGCCCCACCCAGCCTGATCCTTTCTGTTCCTTCTAAAACATACACAAAAAGCCAAACACCTCAGGGGTCAGGAAATCCACAACTTCAAAGAAACGAAGTCCTGGTTTCCCAGAGGTGGGAGAGGAGAGGACCACTTTCGTTTCTCTTGAATTCTCAATAGATTGCCGTTACATGACATTCATAATAAACTGTCCTGCTATGTAACATATTCTTTTAAATATGATTGTTTCTTCAAATGTGATACATGTTGGGAAAGTTGTAGGGAGATCAATTAATAATCATTTATGGGAATGTTTCCTGAATGAAGGAGCCCAGGATGGGCACGGGACAGGAGATTTCAAGGAAGGAACAGATAGGACCCTTCTGAGAGATTTCAACCCAAATTAGACAACAAAATACATATACTCTCTGAGGACAGCTCAGGTCAATGGAAATGTATTGAGCATCTACCAATAAAAGCTAATCTTGACTGACTGCTTAGTAGGCACCAGGCACTGTGCTAGCCCTGGGGATGCTGCAACCAACCAGACAGAGATCTTCCTGCCCTGTGGAGCTCAGAAGGACAGATATGAAACACACAGGACTGAGGTGGTGACTCTTACACAAGATGGAGTTCAGGGTACCATAGGCATGTACAGCCAGAGGACCTAACACAGGATGCGGATCAGGGAAGGCCTCCATTAGAAGCTAACATTCAAACTGAGACTTGAAAATGATGAAAATATAAAAACATCAGAGCAGGGGGAGGGGGAACCTGGAGCTATAAGAAATCCAGACAAGTCGGAGGAACCAAAAAAAATCCAAGATATAAAGGCGTACAGGCAGAGAGGTGAGTTGGGTTTAGAAGAGGCTGGTAAAGTGGGCTTGACCAAAAAAGGCCCAGTGGACCCTATACTATGGAATGAATTGTGTCCCCCCAAATTCATATGTTGAACCCCTAACCCCCAATGCGACTATATTTGGAGATAGGGTTTTTAGGTGATTCAGGTTAAATGAGGTCCTAAGAGTGAGGCCCTAATCTGATGGGATTGGTGTTCTTATAAAAGGAACAAGATGCACAAGAGAGCTCTGTCTCCCCACATGCACAAAGAGGCCATGTGAGTACAGAGCAAAATGGCAGCCACCTACAAGCCAAGCAAAGAGGACTCTGGGCCAGATGTGGTGGCTCACACCTGTAATCCCAGCACTTTGGGAGGCTAAAGAGGGTGGATCACCTGAGGTCAGGAGGTTGAGGCCAGCCTGGCCAACATGATGAAACCCCATCTCTACTAAAAATCAAAAATTAGCCTGGCATGGTGGTGGGCACCTGTAATCCCAGCTATTCAGGAAGCTGAGGTAGAGAATCACTTGAACCTGGGAGGCAGAGGTTGCAGTGAGCCAAGATCATGCCATTGTACTCTAGCCTGGGTGACAGAGCAAGACTCTCTCTGTCTCAAAAAAAAAAAAAAAAAAAAAAAAGAAAGAAAGAAAAAAAAAAAAAAAGAAAGAAAGAAAGGAAAGAGGACTCTGAATGTCTGAATGAAGCTGACCTTACCAGCACTTTGATCTTGGACTTCTCAGCCTCCAGAACTGTGAGAAATAAACTTCTGTTGTTTACGCCACCCAGTCTAGGGTATTTTGTTATGGGAGCCTGAGCTGACTAATACGCCATATAAGAATTTTGAGTATATTTCTAAAAGCATGGTGGGAAGCCACTGGAGTTCTAAGCCAGGGACAGACATGCTCATGCGTACATCTGTGAGGCTCATTCTGGCTGCAGAGTGGAGAAGGGATCTGAGCAGGGCAAGACTAGAAGCAGAGAGGCACGGTGATGGATGCTAGGGCCGTCAGAGTAAACAAGAAAACCAGTCGCCGACCTTACGTCAGGTAGCTAGGCAGACATTCAACACAAGAGGACAAAAACGATGATTTATTTCTAGTTGTGGTGAGTGCTACAAGGAAAAGTACTGGGTATTGTGAGTGTGTAATAAAGAGACTAGCTTGGGGGTAGAGGGAAGGTTTCTCTGAAAGAATGACCTTTACCACAATAAAGATGAGTAGATTTGCTCACACATTGAAGGAGGGGAGAGGCAGAGAGCACCACTTCAGGTAGAAGAAGCAATAAGCGTACATGAAGGCCTGAAGCTGGAAGGAGTTCTGGCGAGGAGAATGCCAGAAGGAAATCCACTAGAATATAATGTTAGCTAATTCGGGTTATGGAATTATCGGTGCTTTTTATTCTCTTTTGTATGCATTTTGCATATTACAGATTTCCCACAACAAACATGTACTATTTTAATCATGGGGGTTGGGGGGGGCATTGTTAGTTTAAACAAAATAATGAAGGATGTGGGGAGGTGGGTGTCTGGAGGAGGGGGTGCATTTCAGAGGGATTGATGACACGATTGGTGAGTAAGTCCTGTATGGGGGAGGGTGGGAGGCCCATCTGTGGGGCTGGAACAAAGCAGCAAGAATGACTCACAAAAGACACAGCTGAAGCCAATGCACCAGGGCCTGTGGAGGTCAGGCTGGGGAGTCGGAGGTGATATGGGGAGTCGGAGGTGATATGAGAAGTCGCAGGGAGATGCTGTCAGACCAACTAGGCAGGGCCAGCATACACCTGAGCAGAGGAGAGGACGAGGAACCAGAGAGAAAAAGCCCCCATCAGCAGTCCCTGTAGGGCTGGTACAGGACCTTGGGAACCTGGTAAGGGCAGAGTCCTCCATGTTATTTTCCAGACATGAAGGGGTTAGATTATCCCGTGCTTTCTGCCCCCACAGCGGAAGTGGAAGCTGTGGTTTCCAAAGGCCCTTCCTGATCTGCAATCTCTGAGAAATCAACTAAAGAGATAAAGTCAAAGGTTGGTTGGTGGTGTGCAGTGGGAGTGGGGGTGGATCGCAGGCAGGAGTTGGAAAATTGAGGCCTGATGCAACCTCTAAAGCTCTAAGATCCGCCCCCACCCACTCCTGATCATGAGTGATAAGCACCCCACCACCCACTCTGCCATTTGGCAGATTTGGCCAGGATTTCCCCGGAGCCTGTGAAGTGTTCCCAGGGCTGGGATGTGACTTGGGGAGGAGGTGGTAATTGGCTCCCTTCTCCCCTCTGAGCTGGGCCTACAGGAACTGCCTCCACCACTTCCCCCTTCCCCTCCAGGGTTGTTACTCAGCACGGTCTGACTGCTCCACCTGAACCCTCCTTAGAATCACCCACTCACCTCACACTCCTGTCCCAGGTGCCGCCTGCTCATAGCCAGGGCAAAGAGATGAGGAGCAGCTTCATCCTAGTCTTCTACCCAGCCCCAAAGCTGAATTCCACATTAGGACCCTGGTCCTGACGCTGCTCCCGTGAAGAGATGCAAAATCACACTAAATCTTCATACTGAATCATCGTGTATATCAAATGCAAACCAGTCAGTAAGCAGCCAAGGGCACGCTGTCCACAGCCCTACAGCTAGGCCTGTGCTGCTATGAGGGTGCAGAGGCAGGGGTCCTGAAGAAACAAACCCAGCCCCTAGGAATGTTATTTGCTGTTGGAGACAACAAGTTCTTAATAAAAGCCACATTAACCCAGAAGACCTGAGTCATCTGAGAGAGACTGTTTGCACCTCTAAGCCTCAGTTTCTTCAATTGTGAAATGGTAATGACAGCTAATTTAGAATCAAATGATGCAGAGTATGTGAAAATAGATGAGAGACTTAGAAGGATCCCGTCCTTCCACAGATACTTATTCCTGGGCTTAGGGTATAAAGATAAAGTAAACAAACGTAACAGGCCTGATCCCTGCCCTCAGGAAGTTCCTCAATTTGCTGTTATTGTTGACCCAATGACAGTTGAATAAATGAAGGCCACTCATAAAAAGCAAATGGAGGCTCCGATAGAGTGTGACCGTTGGTATTTTCCAAAGTTGGGTGCCCCTTTCCACTTGCTCTCCTTGTCCCGTGACTGACACTCCAGGTAGGGGCCATATTTCCTCTCTTTGAATCGGAGCGGGGCTGTGACTACTCTGACCAATAGGGTATGAGGGAAGTGATGCAGATCAAAAAAAGATGAGGTTATAAAAAGAATGCAGCTGGGCACAGTGGTTCACACCTGAAATCCCAACACTTTAGGAGGCTGAGATGGACAGATTGCTTGAGCCCAGGAGTTGGAGACTAGCCTGGGCAACATAGTGAGACCCTGTCTCTACAAAATAATAATAATAATAATAATAAAATCAGTCAAGCATGTTGGCAGTAGTCCCAGCTACCAGGGAGACTGAGGCAGGAGGATCACTTAAGCCTGGGCAGTCAAGGCTGCAGTTAGCCATGATTGCACCACTGTACACCAGCACAGGCAACAGAGTGAAACCCTGTCTCAAAAAAAAAAAAAAAAAGCCAGGCATGGTGGCTCACACCTGTAATCCCAGCACTTTGGGAGGCTGAGGCAGGTGGATCACCTGAGATCAGGAGTTTGAGACCAGCCTGACCAACATGGAGAAACCCCGTCTCTACTAAAAATACAAAATTAGCCAGGTGTGGTGGCGTACACCTGTAATCCCAGCTACTCGGGAGGCTGAGGCAGGAGAATCACTTGAACCTGGGAGGCGGAGGTTGTGGTGAGCCAAGATCGTGCTGCTGCACTCCAGCCCAGGCAACAAGAGCAAAACTCCTTCTCAAAAAAAAAAAAAAAAAAAGCCATTCATGCCTGGTTCCCTCACAGCAACCCAGCCACCAAGCAAGAGAAACTCTAACTAGACCACAGATAGAAAACCTGAGGTCCCTGAGCCAACCACCAGCAGCCACTGCCAGATATGTGAGACATACAAAGTGTCTGCAGATGATTTCAGTCTCACAGCTTTCGAGTCTTCCAGCTGCAGCCCGAGATACCATGGAGCAGAGACAAGCCGTCCCCACAGCAGTGTATCCAAACTCCCGACCCACAGAATCTGTGAACATAACAAACGGTTGTGTCATGTCATAAAATTTTGAGGCAATTTGTTGGACAGCAAAAAATAACCAGAACACAGAGGACAAGCCAGAATAAGCAGCACATAAGTCGAAGCATAAGGTACCCTAGAGGTGTTAAGAGTTAGTCATTTCGGAGGACATTAATTGTGGAAAGCATTGCTAGACCACACCTCACCATATGGTTTTACACTCTGTCCTGCTGTTAAAGTCTTCCTTTAAAGGCCACCAGCACCCCAGAGTGACAAATATACAAATTCCCTCTTGTTTAAACTATCATCTAGGCCTGTGCCATGGCTTACACCTGTAATTCCAAAACTGTGGGAGGCTGAGGCAGCAGGATTGTTTGAGCCCAGGAATTTGAGACCAGCCTGGGCAACACAGTGAGACGCCCCATCTCTACAAAAATTGTTTTAAAAATTAGCTGGGAGTGGTGACATACACCTGTAGTATCAGCTGCTCAGGAAGCTGAGGTGAGAGGATCTCTTGAGCCTGGGAGCTCAAGGCTGCAGAGAGCTATGATCATGCCACTATACTCCAGCTGGGGTTACAGAGCAAGACCCTCTCTCCAAACAAACAAACAAAAAAAAACCCTCACAAACAAACAAAAAACCCTATCACCTGTGCGCCAAAGTCCCCCATTCCAATAGCTACATACCTAGTCCTATCTTTTCGCCTGAACTGCTGTCTTGTAGCTCTAATCTCCCGCAGTCACATGCAAGTTCCTTATTTCTTTGCCACCTCAAATCCAACACAACCAAAATGGATTCACTGTCACGGGCACTGTTTGGGCTCAGGTCCTTTTCACCAGTGGGTCCACTCACCTTCCAGCTTTTGGGAATATCAGCTGATAACCACACACAATTGTCCCCTTTTCTGGAGAACTGCCGTGGGCCAAACAGGAGCCAAGCCCTCCCTTGCACACACTCTGGACAGACCTCCCAGTGGCTGCCTGACCTTGAAGCAGATGTACAAAGCGCCAGCCCCCATGCCTCCAAGTGCAATTGACTGGTGCAGTTTGCTGCCCTGAGCTTCCCCATGAGCTCAGGTTGAAGCCCACATCCTTGCTTAGCCTCTTTCCCTTCCCTATCCTGTTTTCTTCAGTCTTTCTCCTGAGAGCCTCCCCCAATGCATCTCTTGAACAAAAGTCCCCACCCTAGGTTCTGCTTCAAGGTAGCCCAATCTACACCAGCTGCCAAGTACACTGGCTCACACCTGCAATCCCAGCACTTTGGGAGGCCAAGGTGGGCAGATTGCTTTGAGCTCATGAGTTCAAAACCAGCCTAGAGACAGGCTGGACACAGCAAAACCTTGCCTCTTCAAAAAATACAAAAAAAAAAAAATTAGCCTAGCTTGGTGACATGCGCCTGTAGTCCCAGCCACTTGGGAGGCTGAGATGGGAGGATCTATCGCTTGAGCCCAGGAGGCAGAGGTTATAGGAAGCCAAGACTGCACCACTGCACTTCAGCCTGAGTGACAGAGCAAGACCCTGTCTCAAAATAAAATAACAATAGGCCGGGCGCCGTGGCTCATGCCTGCAATCCCAGCACTTTGGGAGGCCAAGGCGGGTGGATCACTTGAGGTCAGGAGTTCGAGACCAGCCTGGCCAACATGGTGAAACCCTGTCTCTCTTAAAAATAAATAAATTAGCTGGCTGTCGTGGTGCACGCCTGTAATCCCAGCTACTCGGGAGGCTGAGGCAAGAGAATCACTTGAATCTGGGAGGCAGAGGTTGCAGTGAGCCGAGATCGCACCACTGCACTCCAGCCTGGGCAACAAGAGCGAAACTCCGTCTCAAAAAATAATAATAATAATAAATAAAACACCAACCAAGCCAAGTTTACTTTGTTTACCCTGTTGCTATGAGTCCTGTCTCTCATCACCCGAGCCCAAAATTCCCTTTCAGACCAGCCATCAGTTTGAATACATTTTCTAGCAAATGCCTCTCATTCTTCCTCCTCATTCCCATTGCCCCCATGTAATCACCTCACACCTGGCTTATGAAATCAGTCTCCTTTCCAACCTCCCTGCTGCTTCATGTTTTTCCTCCTGCCTCCAATATGTCTAGCCCTTAAGTGTGAGATTAAAATTTCTGAAATGCCTCTGATCATGTAGCTCCCCTACTGGAAAGTTCAGTGCCTCCGGTGTCTAGTGGCAGGAGATAAAGATTCTTTTGTCTGCTTTCCTGGTCCCTCACTGAGCTCTGGCTTCTACCTTGTTTATTTAACCTCATTTGTCAGTATTTTTAATTTTCTATTCCAGTCAGCTCCTACAGAGTTCCACAAACTGTGCTCATTCCCATCACACCAACACCAGTTCTTCCTCTCCCCTACATGTTCTCGAATCCCACCCAGCTTCTCAGCTGCGCCCCAACCCCTGCCCTCTCCTTCTCAGCCCCCAGCAGGGCACACGGCTGCCTGCAGGAAGTTACAGGGCTCTAAGCCTCTCCTGCAGCCAGATGTGACAGAGAAACTTCCTTCCAACCTATTTGAAATGAGCAGAAATATTACAGGTTACTTCTGTCTGTGGACTTACTAGGATGGGGTGTGTATTTCTTTGTCCTTCTCTTTTCCCTTGGCCTGAATATGGAGCCTGAGCAATCATCCTAAATCACGAAGAGTCATGCATCAAAGACAGTGAGGCAACGAGGTAGAACTGTCCCAGCCCCAAGCTGCCTGCCTGGCTCTGGACTTTGTTTCTGTCAGAGAGAAATGGACTTCCATCTAGGAAGTCATTGTTCTATTTGGTTTTGTCACTCACAGGTCAACCTAATCCTAACTTGGTTCTCCTCACATCTTGTGAAGGAAAGAAAGGAGCAGATGCGGCAGTGGCCTGTAAATGTTTAACTCTCAGAGGCCAGCACAGCAGTGGGTGAATGGGAAGGGGTAGAATGGGACTGACATTTAATGAACCTTGCTACATGCCAGGTAAGGTAATAGGCGTTTTGCATATATTTTCTTTAATCCTTATATTTAACACTGAGGGGTAAGTAGGGCCAAACTTTCCCAACCATTAATCCTTTCTGGGAAAAATTCCAGTACAGGTAGATTTATTTTTCTATATCTTTTTCACAACCTTGGAAGATACGTTAGTCACCCCTGTTGTGGATAATCAGAAAAAGTAGAAAATGGAGGTGAGAGAAAATGCGACTGTGGTGGATATTTTCTGAAGTTTGACCATCCTGCGTGCATTCTCTTCTCCTCTGAGAATAGTCATTGGATTCCTTGGAGAATTCCCTGTGTGCATTCCTAATGAGCTATGGTTAAGGTGTGCTTTTTCCCCTAGCCCTCACCTAGACTAGGCTGATCAGATTCTCTCTGCTAGGGCTTTGAATGATGAACAAAAATGGAAAAGATGGAAAAAACGCTTTGTCACTTATTCATTTCAGCAGGTAGCCAGGACAACACCGTCAATTCCTACTACCTCATCTGCTGGAGCTACCCTGGTTCTGTTTCCTGAGTCTGGTTCTCTGGCCTTCCTTTGATTTTGTGAGCTATTTAATATCCTCCCAAGACTCAACTATTCAGTTCAAGTTAAGGAAAATCAATTTTGTGGCTTGAAGCCAAAGAAATGCAAATACCAAGGAAGAAAAGTAGAAGCTCTTTAGAAAAGTTAAAGGAAGCCGGCCAGGCGCGGTGGCTCACGGCTGTAATCCCAGCACTTCGGGAGGCCAAGGCGAGCAGATCACCTGAGGTCGGGAGTTCGAGACCAGCCTAATCAACATGGAGAAACCCCATCTCTAATAAAAATACAAAATTAACTGGGCATGGTGGCACTGAGGTCGGGAGTTCAAGACCAGCCTAATCAACATGGAGAAACCCTGTCTCTAATAAAAATACGAAATTAGCCAGGCATGGTGGCACATGCTATAATCCCAGCTACTTGGGAGGCTGAGGCAGGAGAATCTCTTGAACTTGGGAGGCAGAGGTTGTGGTGAGCCGAAATTGAGCCATTGCACTCCAGCCTAGGCAACAAGAGTGAAACTCCCTCTCAAAAAAAAAAAAGAAAAAGAAAAGAAAAGTTAAAGGAAGCCAAGGCAAAGTGCACAGGGCTTTAGAAGAACATTTTAAAATTGCTCCTGGCAGGGAAGTGGTTATGATTATGTAAGGAGAACCTAGGCAAGACTGGTCAGACTGCAGGGTTGGATTTTTATGTGTTCTACATGGCAGGAATGTGGGGCAGAGCTGATGTTATATAAGCCTGAGTTGTAAGTTATGTGACGTATGTCATTGTATGCTCATCACAGGATTATTAAATAAAGGTAACTCAAACCATTTTGTATTTAGAGTATCCAAATTATTCTATATTTCTAGATTCACTATAAAATATGTGGGAGTTTGTTTTTTTTAAATGTGTTGATTATTTTGGTGGAGGACTGGAGAGAAAACAGAGATCACTAAGAACTCTTCGTCAACATTTTATCTTTTAGAAAGTAAAATGAATTTACAATTACCTGATTAAAAAAACTACAAGCAGTGGGTCCGGCACAGTGGCTCCCGCCTGTAATCCCAGCACTTCGGGAGGCCGAGGAGGATTACTTGAGCCTAGAAGTTTGAGATCGGCCTGAACAACATAGCGAGGCCCCATGTCTACAAATAGTCAAAAAATTAGCCGGACGTGATGGCATGCACCCATGGTCCCAACGAATCAGGAGGCTGAAGAGGGAGAACTGCTTGAACCCTTGCAGTTGAGGCTGCACTGAGCCATGATTGCACCACTACACTGAGCCATGATCACACCACTGCAGAGCCATGATCACACCACTGCACTGAACCATGATTGCACCACTGCACTGAGCCACGATCGCACCACTGCACTGAGCCACGATCACACCGCTACACTGCACTCCAGCCTGGGCCACAGAGTGAGACCACATCTTTTTAAAAAAAAAAAAAAAAAAAAAAGCAAACAAAAACTACAAGAAATGGAGAGCCTGGGAAGTGTCTAGTAGGGAAACCAGGAGTTGTATCCATATTTGTGTGACTACCCCACATTCCTGCTAGTTCTGCCTCAACAAAAGCTTTCCCCCATCACTCCATCCTACAGTGATCTCACCCCGCTGCGAATGCCTAGAATGCTTGCTCTCTGCACCAACATTCCATTTGTTTGACATTCATCATGGGGATCTGCTGAGTCTTCATATGAGGAAAAGTACTTGTTAAGCTCTAACATATCAAATAAATGTTAATTAATTATGTTATTAGATAAGTAGGTAGATGGATAATAAATAGATGCACACACATATATAGCTACAGATACAGTTACAGTTTTATATACTTAAATTTATGTGCTGATCTCTTAATTTCCCTTAACTTGGTTATAAACTTCTTAAGGCCCATATTTTATACATCTTTCTGCCTTCCACTGCTCTTAGTTGGAACACATCTGACAATTTACTGATGTTTTGAGTGTAGGAATTAGCCTTTGCCAGTTGAAAAATCTGTGAACTATGGCCACTTATTTTCACCACTCTCCTGTGCCCTGGGAGGACTAGATGAGCTCATGGGTACAAAGGGCCATGGATCAGTTAGTTTCCTGTGGCCGAAGACAGAATAACTCAGCAGTCTTAGTTCCCCCTTCAACTTCATGCCTTCCTTTCTGAAGAAGTATGGGTCATGTAAGTGATCAGAAATGGGCTTTCATTTCTGAATACAAGATTTCTGAAGAAGTGGTTTCTGGACCTCTCATTGGGCCGTGTGCGATACAATCTAATGAGAGACAACTGATCTTGACTCTTTTAAAAGTGTCAAAAGCAGATTAAAGCCATCAGCCTATACCAAGCGTTTTCCCAATGCAGCATTTTCTCTTCCCCCACCCTATCTGTCATCTAGCCTAGTGCTATCCAACAGATCTTTCTGTAATGATGGCAATGTTCCAATATGGTAATCACTGACCATATGGGATTATTGTGCTCTTGAAATGTGGCTAATGAAACTGAGAAACTGAATTTTAAATTTTGACTAATTAGAATTTACATTCAAATAGCCACATGCAGCCGGGCGCAGTGGCTCACACTTGTAATCCTAGCACTTTGGGAGGCCAAGGTGGGCAGATGACCTTATATCGGGAGTTCGAGACCAGCCCAGCCAACATGGTGAAACCCCATCTCTATTAAAAATACAAAAATTAGCCAGGCATAGTGACACGAGCCTGTAATCCCAGCAGCCTGGGAAGCTGAGGCAGGAGAACCGCTTGAGCCCAAGAGGCGGAGGTTGCAGTGAGATGAGATCGTGCCACTGCATTCCAGCCTGGGCGACAGAGTGAGACTCCATCTCAAATAAAATAAAATAAAATAAAATAAAATAAAATAAGTAGCCACATGCTACTGTATTAGACAGCACAGACCTCAATTAAAAGAATCTGGGTTTCTTTATTCATTCATTTATTTATTCATCATTCAACCAAAACCCTTGAGTATCTAGTATATATCAATCAGGCATGCTGCTGAATACTGACAGTGGGGTCAGTGATTAGTCTCTCACTTGAAAAAGCCCAAAATCTGTTTGAGGAAACAAATGATCTTTGGGGAGATCATTTTTTTAGGCCTCAAGACCTTAAAGTGCATTCTGGTTACACCACCTCCTCTTAAGAAAAGTAGCTGGGAGCGAGTCCTTGGGCATGGGTCACCCTGGAGATAATCTTCCGGCCCTGACCTCATCTGCTAAATTAGGATCCTTGCTTGAGCTAGGGACAGTTCTCAAGGGCTGGCAAGAGGCCAGTGATACAGCCAGAGGTGAGAATACCCAAAAAGGTTACTGTATCCTGGGGAGTGTGTACACAACCCATTCAGAGTCTCAATGTAAGACATAAGCGAGGACATGAATGTCAGAGCAGTGTAAAACCCCAAAGACAAAAAGAACTAGGTCAGTGGGTTGAATAATAACATTAATAATGAGGATTGTTGAGAGGCAGGAAAGCGTGGAGGTTAATAGCTTTGTCTCTGGAGACAAACTTCCTGGATGCCAAACTCAACTCTGTCATTCCCCTGCTTCACAGAGTTCTGTGCTGTCACTGCACCTATATAATGGGTGTTGCCATGCCCTTCTCTCAGAGGTGTACCATGAAAATTAAGTGAATTAAGACATACAGTTATCCGGGCATGATGTTTCACACCTGTAATCCCACCATTTTGGGAGGCTGAGGCAGGAAGATCATTTGAAGCCAAGAGTTTGAGACCAGCCTGGGCAACAAAGTGAGACCCTATCTCTACAAAAAAAAAAAAAAAAAATTTAATTAGCTGGGCATGGTGGCACACACCTGTAGTCCTAGAAACCCAGGAGGCTGAAGTGGCAGGCTTGCTTGAGCCCAGGAATTTGGGGCTATAGTGAGCTATAACGGCACCACTGCACTCCAGCCTGAGCGACAGTGGGAGATCTTGACTCTAAAAACAAATGAACAAGCCAGGCATGGTGGCTCATGCCTGTAATCCCAGCACTTTGGGAGGCCCAGGCAGGCAGATCACGAGGTCAGGAGTTCAAGACCAACCTGGCCAACATAGTGAAACCCCATCTCTACTAAAAATACAAAAATTAGCCGGGTATGGTGGCACATGCCTGTAATCCCAGCTAACTGGGAGGCTGAGGCAGGAGAATTGTTTGAACCTGGGAGGCAGAGGTTGCAGTGAGCCAAGAGCATGCCATTGCACTCCAGCCTGGGCAACACAGAGAGACTCCATCTCAAAAACAAAAACAAAAAACAAACAAACAAACATGGAGTTGAACCCAGGTAGACGGGCTCTAGCATATATGCTCTGACAAATAGGTATGCCACTGGGCTTTGGAATGAGATAGACCTGGGTTCACATCTAACTCCCATTACTTCTTGGTTATACAATCTTAAGAAAGTGAATTGCTTCATTGAACCTCATTTTTCTCATCTGTAAAATGGGTGTATAGATAAAATAACAGTTGGGGTTATGAAGGCTTAATGAATTGATTTGAGTATAGCTCTTAACACAGTGCCTATGCCGGGCACAGTGGCTCACGCCTGTAATCCCAGCACTTTGGGAGGCCAAGGCAGACAGATCATGAGGTCAGGAGATCGAGACCATCCTGGCTAACAAGGTGAAACCCCGTCTCTACTAAAAATACAAAAAAATTAGCCAGGTGTGGTGGTGGGTACCTGTAGTCCCAGCTACCCAGCTACTCGGGAGGCTGAGGTAGGAGAATGGCGTGAACCTGGGAGGCGGAGCTTGCAGTGAGCCCAGATAGTGCCACTGCACTCCAGCCTGGCTGACAGAGTGAGACTCCATTTCAAAAAAAAAAAACAAACAGTGCCTATGAGGCATCATACATGCTCAGGTGTGTGGGCTAGTGTCACTTCACCTACACCACAAGACCTGGGCAGAGCCAGTCACTACAGACAGAGATGCTGAGCCACAAGGGGTCTGGGCCACCATTGGGCACTGGAAGCCACTGTGGCTTCCAGAAGACCTGCTGGTTCTTCAGGGGGCAGGTTACTGGCCACTGAGACGGCTGCATTCCAACTCATCTCTGTCCCTTGAGGTAATCTGAGTGAACCTGTTCTCTAACAAACATAACACTTAGTTTTGGCATATTTGAAGCAAGAATTTACAAAACGAACATTTTGATGCAGCTTCCTTAAAACAGTTCTGTCAGTATGAAATGGTAAACCACTTTGGAAAAACAGCATAGCAACTTCTTTTCTTTTCTTTTTTTTTTTTTTTTTTTTTGAGACGGAGTCTTGCTAAGCTGGAGTGCAGTGGTGCAATCTCAGCTCACTGTGCAACCTCCAACTCCCTGGTTCAAGCGATTCTCCTGCCTCAGCCTCCTGAGTAGCTGGGATTACAGGCATGCACCACCACGCTCAGCTAATTTTTGTATTTTTAGTAGAAACAGGGTTTCACCATGTTAGCCAGGCTGGTCTCCATCTTATGACCTCATGATCTGCCCGCCTCGGCCTCCCAAAGTGCTGGGATTACAGGCATGAGCCACCGAGCCCAGTCCTTAATTTTTCTTTTTTTTAGAATGGGGTCTCGCTCTGTCTCCCAGGCTGGAGTGCAGTGGTGTGAACGTGACTCACCACAGCCTCGACCCCTGGGTTCAAGTGATCCTTCCACCTGAGCCTCCCAGAGTAGCTGGGACCACAGGCGCGCTCCACCATGCTTGGCTAATTTTTTAATTTTGTAGAGACCAGGTTTCTCCATTCTCGGGAGAACCTGCTCCTGATGTTTAACATGGGTTCTTTTCTATTTCCCAAGTGTCTCAGCTGGGTTGAGAAATAAAGGGAAAGAGTACAAGAAAGAGAAATTTAAAGCTGGGTGTCCGGGGGAGACATCACATGTCGGCAGGATCCATGATGTTCCCTGAGCCGTAAAACCAGCAAGTTTTTATTAGCGATTTTCAAAAGGGGCGGGAGTGCACGAATAGGTTGTGGGTCACAGAGATGCATACTTCACAAGGTAATAAAATATCACAAAGCAAATGGAGGCAGGACGAGATCACAGGACTACCAGGTGAGAAATTAAAATTGCTAATAAAGTTTCGGGGCACGCATTGTCATTCATAACATCTTATCAGGAAACAGGGTTTGAGAGCAGGTAACCTGCCTGACCACAATTTATTAGGTGGGAATTTTCCCATCCTAATAAGCCTGGGAGAACTATAAGAGACCGGGGCTTATTTCATCCCTTCGGCTTCGACCGTAAAAGACGGGACACCTTAAAACGGGGCCATCTATAGACCTACCTTCAGGGCGCATTCTCTTTCTCAGGGATGTTCCTTGCTGAGAAAAAGAATTCAGCGATATTTCTCCCATTTGCTTATGAAAGAGGAGGAATATAGCTCTGTTCCCTCCGGCTCACCGGAGGCCAGTTCAAAGTTACCTCTCTTGTTCCCTGAACATCTCTGTTATCCTGTTCTTTTTTAAAAATGCCCAGATTTCATATTCAAACACACATGCTCTACAAACAATTTGTGCAGTTGACACAATCACAGGGTCCTGAGGTGACATTCATCCTCCTCAGTTTACAAAGAAGATGACGGGATTAAGAGATTAAAGTAAAATCAGGCATAGGAAATCACAAGGATATTCATTGGGGAAGTGATAAGTGTCCATGAAATCTTCACAATTTATGTTCTTCTGTCACGGCTTCAGCCGGTCCCTGAATTCGGGGTCCCTGACTTCCCGCAACACTGCATGCTGCCCAGGCTGATCTCAAACTCCCAGACTCAAGAAATCCTTCTGCCTTTAGGCTGGACACGGTGACACACGCCTGTAATCCCAGCACTTTAGGAGAGCAAGGCAGGCTGATCACTTGAGGTCAGGAGTTCCAGACCAGCCTGATCAACATGGTGAAACCCGTCTCTACTAAAAACACAAAAATTAGCTGGGCGTGGTGGTGCATGCCTGTAATCCTAGCTACTAGGGAGGCTGAGACAGGAGAATCGCTGGAACTCAGGAAGTGCCACTGCACTCCAGCCTGGGTGACAGAAGGAGACTCCATCTCCCCCTCCCCCCCCCACACACACAAAATCCTCCCGCCTTTCCCTCCCAAAGTGCTGGGATCACAGGTGTGAGCCACTGGGCCCAGCAGCGATTTCTTACTAAGCTAAATATGCACCTCGTTATACTACTCCTAGATACATGTCTTCAAAAAGAGTTGTCTATGAATGTTCATAGTAGCTTTATTCATCATTTCCAAAAATAAGAAAAAACCACAATGTCCATCAATGGTGAATTAATAAGCCAACTGTCATATATTTATACAATGGAATGCTATCCAGAAGTCAAAAGGAAAGAACTACTGAATCATGCCATGACATGGATGAATCACAAAAATGTTACACTGAGCAAAAGAATCTGGACACAAAAGAGTGTCTCCTGTAGTTAGTTAGTTTCTTTCTTTCTTTCTTTCTTTCTTTCTTTCTTTCTTTCTTTCTTTCTTTCTTTCTTTCTTTCTTTCTTTCCTTCCTTCCTTTCTTTTTTTTCTGAGACAGAGTTTTGCTCTTGTTGCCCAGGCTTAAGTGCAATGGCGTGATCTCAGCTCACTGCAACCTCTGCCTCCTGGAGTCAAGTGATTTTTCTGCCTCAGCCTCCCAAATAGCCGGGATACAGGCACCTGCCACCACACCTCGCTAATTTTTAGTAGAGACGGGGTTTCACCATGTTGGTCAGGCTGGTCTTGAACCCCCAGACTCAGATGATCCTCCCGCCTTGGCCTCCCAAAGTGCTAGGATTACAGGCATGAGCCACCGTGCCCTGCCTGTAGTTTCATCTGTAGACATTCTAGAACAGGCAAAACTGTAAGCTTAGAGGTCTGATCAGTGGTTGCTATAGGGGATAGGGACAGAACTGACTACAAAGGGATGTGGGGAACTTTTGGGGTGATGGAAAACAATATCATGATGGTAGAGGCCTTTACACAAACTATATGCATTTATCAAAACTCATCAAAAACTACTCCTAAGAAGGATGAATTTTACTGTATTTAAATTATACTTCAATCTACCTGACTTTTTAAAACAAAATGCACGGCCAGGCGCGATGGCTCAAGCCTGTAATCCCAGCACTTTGGGAGGCCGAGACGGGCAGATCACGAGGTCAGGAGATCGAGACCATCCTGGCTAACACGGTGAAACCCCATCTCTATTAAGAAATACAAAAAACTAGCCGGGCGAGGTGGCGGGCGCCCGTAGTCCCAGCTACTCGGGAGGCTGAGGCCGGAGAATGGCGTGAACCCGGGAGGCGGAGCTTGCAGTGAGCTGAGATCCGGCCACTGCACTCCAGCCTGGGCGACAGAGCGAGACTCCGTCTCAAAAATAAATAAATAAATAAATAAAACAAAATGCAGTATCACCAAATACTACCAAATTTTATGTGAAAGGCTCAGGGTCAGAGACAGGATGAGTTCAACCTACAGGGATAGGTTGAGAATATCTGGTTTATACATTTCTTACTGATTTTTTTTTTTGAGAAGTCTTGTCTTCTCCCCCAGGCTGGAGTGCGATGGTGCTATCTCGGCTCACTGCAACCTCCACCTCCCACGTTCAAGCGATTCTCCTGCCTTAGCCTCCCAAGTAGCTGGGATTACAGGTGCCTGCCACCACACCCGGATAATTTTTGTATTTTTAGTAGAGACGGGGTTTCACCATGTTGGCCAGGCTGGTCTCAAACTTCTGACCTCAGGTGATTTGCCTGCCTCGGCCTCCCAAAGTGCTGGGATTACAGGAATGAGACACCATGCCTGGCCACTGATTTTTTTTTAATGATGACAATTTGATAATAATTTTAGGCCTTGTCGAGAGGTTACCAGTGTTAAGATGACTGCATCTCAATGGCACATGCCTCTCCTGGCAATCAGAAAGATAAATAGACAAATGACTATAATATCGTGTGTGTGATGCTTTGAGAGATTTGTATACAATGTAGATAAACTAATTCTGGATGGCAGAGTCAGGGGCGGTTTTTTCCCAGGAGAATAGGGAGGAAAAAGGAAAAGAAATAGAATGGTTATAGGGTCCAATGGGTAAGAGTTTGGCATGTGTGAGAAAAAGGACAAAATTAGAGACGCGCAACATCAAGAAGCAATGGGGGTATTGAAAGAGAAAGCCTGCAAGGTGCTTGGATTTGGGTTGGGAGCTCAGAGAGTTTGGAGCCACTGAAGTTACTAAAGCAGGCATGGACATGGTCAAGGCTGTCTTTGAACGAGAAAGCCCTAGGGGGTATAGAAGGTGAACTGGAGGCACAATAGTTAGGAAGGTGCTTTGTGGCCCGTGATTGTCCCATTTTCACTAAAACAAAATGTGCCTTTTTGGTAGTGAACTGTTCTGAATGCCAAAAGTACCAGGTAAGTTGGTTCCAACTGGAATATTGCAGCCCTGAGGGTGGCTCGGCTGCCCAGTCATTTGGTGCCCCCTTTTTCTTTCCTGAACCAGGGAATCTCAGCTCTCAAGAAATCTATTAATTCAGGCTTCCAGGGCCAGCAACACTTGGTCTGTGTCAGAGACACAGCAGTCACACGCGCAAACCCACACGGTCATGGCTGACTGTGGAGGCCTCAGCAGGGCGGAGGAACACAGCGCCATTTGCAACCTCCCCTTGTGTGCAATTCCCCTACTGTGGTGGGTGGGATTCCCAACCTGGGGAAAGAAATGACCAAGTGTCTGGGAAGGGAAAGTGTCATAAAAGAGCCAGGGCCCGGGAGCTAGGATGACGGTGGCCTGAGGCCCAGACACTCTAGGGAATCCATGAGGCGTGGAGAGAAAACATGAGGGAAAGCAGAGCTACTGTCTGCCCGGCCCAGCTTCCTCTTTTATGAGCTCATGGTCAAAGCCAGGCCAGGCAGAGGGTGCTGGCGATTGAGTGAGCTTGTTTTTTCCCTAACTTGGTTCTGAGTCACACATGGCATCTATCCTTCCCAGAAAACTGCCTCAGGGCTCACCCCTTGGCAGCCCACCAAGCCCCAGTACTGACACGCGATCCCCACTGGGTAGGGCCAGGGAGCTGCAGACGGGCCAGCCCCAGCACCTGCCTCCGCCCCTGGAGAGGCCTCTTGGGGAATGAACTGTCCCTCCCAACCTTGGAAGAAAAGAGCCTATGGCAGCTGCTTTGGAGGGTAGGCCGGAGGCACGTCCAACTTCTGAGCACACATGGGAGACACTGCTGAATCATGGGGTTTCAGAGGAGGAAAAACATTAGAGAGCCTTTAATTTATGCCTTTCACTTTGTAGATCGACTCATCCAGTAAATACAGGGTGTCTGAAAAGGCCGGACAAAAGGGGAACTACTTTATTTGTTGTGCAGTTTTCCCCTATGATTATGTTTTGACTTAAATCTCAAATTCGCCAATGGCTGACATTGGAGCTGTCTACAGAGAGATGCAGGCTGCTTCCCACGAGAACAACACCGTAACAGTAATAACATCAACGATCCTGTATTTCTAGCCTTTTCAGCAGCCTGTATTGATTGACAGACACAGTTCTGGGCACTGAAAATCGAGCAGTACACAAGATAGATAAAGTTCTACTCTGATGGAGTTATAATCTGGTGGGAAAGAAACCAAGACCAAAGGAGGAGCCACAACACTGGGGTCCTAGGAAGCCAGCTTTGGCAGGAGGACAGGAATACTGGGCCCTTTTCCAGCTCCCGGCTCAGCTCGTAGCAGCCTCCGGGGTAGCTGGGTTGAGTTGGGCTGGGTCAGGCTGAGCTGCATCCCAGGGTAGGGTCACTGTGCCACTTTTGTGACCTTGCCTTGGTGCTCCCAGAACTCTTGCCATGGTTTTGCGTCAGGGGAACTGCCAGGGCCTGATGTGGGGCCTCCTAGAGCTTAGATGAACATCTTTAGGGGTCATTTATTAACTTGCTACCTAGAACTCACCACCCCACTCTACACCCATGCCTCTAAAGAATTATTCCAGCTAAAACGTAGGTGGGAGGGGGTGTTTAAAATCACCTGTTCCTTGTCAGTATAGTGGTGAGTAAAAACAAAATTTTTTTTTTGGCTGGGTGTGGTGGCTCACGCCCGTAATCCCAGAACTTTGGGAGGCCGAGGGGGGCGGATCACCTGAGGTCAGGAGTTTTCAAGACCAGCCTGGCCAACGTGGTGAAACCCCATCTCTACCAAAAATACAAAAATTAGCCAGGCGTGGTGGTGTGCACCTGTAATCCCAGCTACTCGGGAGGCTGAAGCAGGAGAATTGCCTGAATCAGCACGTAGTTTACGTGCCCAGCTAAACTACATTTTTTAAATAAAGAAAGGCCAGACTCTATGGCTCATGCCTGCAATCCCATCACTTTGGGAGGTTGAGGTGGGAGGATCACTCGAGCCCAGGATTTTGAGACCTGCCTGGGCAACATGGCAAGACCCTGTCTCTACCAAAATAAATAAAATTAGCTGGGCATAGTGGCATGTGCCTGGAGTCCCAGCTACTCAAGAGGCTGAGGTGGGAGGATCACTTGAGCCCAGGAGGTTGAGGTTGCAGTGAGCCATGTTCATGCCACTGCACTCCAGCCTGGGTAAGAGAGTGAGACCTTGTCTCAAAAATTAAATAAAGACATACATAAAAAATAAAATCACTCGCATTAGTTGAACAGGAACTAGAAATGCAGAAGTCTTTGCTTCTCTGGGGAAAATAAAGAGCCACAAAATCTGCCTGATATGGAGAGGGAGGGAGGGAGGGCAGAATAAAAAGAGAAAGAGAACTTGTGTCGCCTGGTGATGTTAGCAGCTGGAGGTTATTTTCTCATTCCAGTCCCCTACTCCTGGGTTGGCTCACTGCTGCCCATCCCTGTTCCAAAGCAGTCCCTCTTCTCATAATTATAATAATGCCCCTGCTCCATGCAAGAAGCACCTACTATGTGCCCAGAAGGAGTACGTTTATATTCTTAATCTTTGCAGTTACCTAGAGGTCAACTTGCCCATTTATCAATTGAGGAAACAGATTTTCAGCAACATTAAGTAACTGGCCCAATATTGCCTAGTTAATAAGTAGCAGAGCTGGCACTTAAACCCAATTTCCTCTAACACCACTAGGTTACAATATGTTCTTTCTGCTATTCCATGTTTTCTTTCTATCTCAAACCCATCTCAAGACAACAAGTAGTTATTGAGGATCTACTGAATACCAGGTGCAGCTAAAAGCTTTCACTTGTCATTCCCTGACCCCAGGACCCTGGCACAGTCCCTTCACCCTGCTTTCCTTTCTCAGATGCTCCCATTTCCAAATCTCTGCCTCCCTTTCCCCTGCCCATTCTGCCTCCGCCAGTGCCCATTCCTGCCGTCCCCCATTCTGGGCCTGTGGTCAGCAGTGCAGTAGTACCCAGGTGGGGCAGCAGGCCTGACTCACTCCTGTGTCAGGGACTGTAAAGGGCGCGGGCCAAGGCTTTGCTGTCGCTGTCGTCACTGCACGATTGTTCCTGATTCAGCGGCAGATCACCTGAGCCACACCTGAGTACCACCAACCTCCTCTTTGAAGAGCAAACATGGGGGCCTTAAAGGAACATGGCTAGATAAACAGACCTCTCTGGAGATGAGGTTTAGCTCCTCAGAGGAGATAGATTTAAGAATATTTATTAAGCTCCTACTAGGTGACAGCCAAGTACTGGAGACACTACAGAGATCTAATGAGAAAAAGGTCAGATGTGGCACTGTACGCTCGTGGAGATTATATTCCAGTAGGTGGGACAAACGACAGCAAAAAGTAAATACATAAAATGATTCCCCAACGTGATATGTGTCACGAAGAAAAACAAGGGGCTGAGAAGGAGGTTAGCAGTGGTGATGGATCAAGGTAAAGGTCAAACGAGGGAAATGAAGGAACATGGTGATCTAGGGGAAGATGGGAAGGAAATGAGGAGGAGAGCTGGAAATGGAAGAGGCTGAGGGCCTGCTTCTCCAGGATCAGGGCAGTGGGAGCCAGTTCAGTTTGCTTGTCTCAGCCCCCGGCACTTTCTGTCCTTAACTCATTCCCCAGCCTGCACTCCCCCACTCCCTTATTGGCTTAATGATTCACCCCCAACCTTTCCCTAGCTTCCTGTGTGGCAGGAAGGGGCAGGAGCAGAGCCCTGGGGCTCTGAGGGTAGCAGGAATGGGAATGGGATTGGTTGGGAATGGTGAGCAGTCCGAGTTCTCAGGTTTTCTCTTTGTCCCGTTCTGGTGTTGCCGCAAAGAAAGGTCTCTCTGTGCCAGGAGGACAGTGAGGATAACTAGACCCAACTGCAGGCCCAGATTCCAGATGTGGGAGGTAGTGGCAAAACAAGATCCTGGCATCCCCTTCATTTCCCCTCCTCTGCCTAATGCCCTAGAGAAATTTTCCATCATAAACAAGTAATGCATTTTAAACTTTGGTGCTGTGTTCTCTCTCCCACCCACTTGTTTTCTTCCATCATCACTAGCTCTCCCTACTCCCAATTTATGTCTGCGTGAGTGTGAGGGTCTGTACACATGTGTAAGTAGTCATGGGTTTATGTTGGTCATTGTGTAGCGTGCGAGTTCCGAGTTGCCTTGGAATAAGGATGTTGGGGGTGGGGGTGGGCTCCCTGTGCTTGGGTGTAAATGTAAGAATGATGGCAGGTGTGAAGGCAGGCATGGGAAAGCAATGCGCCTTTGTTTACAGAGGAGGTGTGTTTTATGCAGGCCAGGAAGAAGTGTGTAATGTGGAAGGGATCTTGTGTATTTAGATAAGAGTAGCGAGTATAAAATAAAGTGACTTGTAGGCCCAGGAATTGTACACACAGCAGTAGTGTATCTATTTCTAGCCGGTTGTGGCCTGTCCTCTTATTTGTGTTCCTACATGTTCTTGATTGAAAAATCCGTGTAAGTGTTTCCTAAATGGGAAAAGTGTTTGCTGTTTGGTGTCTGTGTAAGAATTGTCCCAGCTTTTCTAAAGACGTTGTACATTTGTATGAGTGGTTTGGAGGAGTGTAACCACATCTCAGAAGCTTGGTGTGACCCAGCCAAGGTGGGGATACTATATGCACACCTACAGTTGTACATTTCACCTGGTGTTTAACAAGATTATTGAGCAACTGCTGCCTACAAGATACCATGCTGGGTTCTCTGGAGGACACAAAGACGTGTATGACACAGCCTCCAATGGAAGACATCATATGTGTATTCACTTTGTGCACCAGGCTTAAAATGATGGTGGAAAGATCTGAGCCAGATGTATTTCAAATCTCTGGAGTAATCTCAGATCTTTTCATCCTCTTGCTGTCGGCAACCCTCCCTCCCCCATGCTCCCTTCCCCTAATGATATCTACCTCATTGCCCAATTCTGATTATCTTATGCTAGGAATGTCTCTTAGGGCCACCTTCTCAGGCTCTTGTTACCATCTACCTGAGCCCCTCCAATAGCCTCCTGTCTCCTGCCTTAGTCTCTCCCCATCCAGAGCATCACTCCTCATCCCAATCAGTTCCCTGCTTGAATTTTCTTCCCTTTATCTCATCCAGCAACCCACAAGCTCTACAGTCTAGAGTGAAACCCAGGCTCCAGACCTAGCAGCTCTGCTCTCCCCACTCTGCCCAATTCCACTCCTTTCCAGCCATTATTACATCCCACTACTGCCTTACAGGAAACTTACTCTGAGATTGTTTTTCTTGTGATTCCCCAAACACATCTTGTACTTTTCCAGCTCAAAGTCTTTGCTAATTCCATTCTTACAGTCATCCTCCACATCTGAATTTGTCATATCCCACCCACTATTCAAGATCACCACCAGTGCCACTCTTCCATGAAGCCTTCCCTGATTGATTGGACAGATGTGAACACTAGCTCTTTTGGGTCCCCCTTAACACTTAGTCTTCAGTTTTCTTAGTTTTTGTTTGTTTGTTTGTTTGTTTGTTTGTTGTTTTTTGAGACAGGGTCTCACCCTGTCATCCAGGCTGGAGTGCAGTGGCACGATCTCAGCTCACTGCATCCTCTGCCTCCTGAGTTCAAGCGATTCTCCTGCCTCAGCCTCCGAGTAGCTGGGATTACATACATGTGCCACCATGCTTGGCTAATTTTTGTATTCTTAGTAGAGACAGGGTTTCACTATGTTGACCGGGCTGGTCTCAAACTCCTGACTTCAAATGATCCACTCGCCTTGGCCTCCCAAAGTGTTGGGATTACAGGTGTGAGCCACCACGCCCGGCCTTTCTTAGGATCTTCAAAAAAGCTTGCCTTTCCTTCAGGCAGAAACTCAATGTAACAAAAAAAAAGAGAGAGAGAGAGAGAGAGACCAACAGAGAGACAGACAGATAGAGAGCTCTCCTGGCCATGTTTCCCTCTTCATGCTGGAGGGTAAGGCCCTCACAGCTGGAGTATCAGCTTTATCTGGCTTTCCTCAGGGAGCTGCATGACACAGCACTTATACTGAAACTAGCCTCAGGATTCTCAACAGCAGTACCCTCAACAGAGGGCACCTGAAACAGGTGAATGCTCAAAAGATGTTAAATTCTGCGCGGTGGCTCCCAGCACTTTGGGAGGCTGAGGCAGGCAGATTGGTTGAGCTCAGGAGTTCAAGACCAGCCTGGGCAACATGGCAAAACCCTGGCTCTACAAAAAATTATATATATATATATAATCAGGAGGCTGAGGTAGGAGGATAGCTTGAGCCCAAGAGGCAGAGGTTTCAGTCAGCCGAGATCATGCCACTGCACTCTAACCTGGGCAACAAAGCCAAACCCTATCTCAAAAATAAATAAATAAATAAAAAGTTAAATTCTGTGTCCATGAGCAGCTGTCTGTAAGGAAGTTATGGAAATGTGAATCTGCTTTAAGTTGAGTAATTACCATTACTGTAACATTTGTATGTCTCACGATTTAGAATGTTCTTCCCATAAATTTGGTTGTTTGACTCACAGCAAGGGGCAAATCTAGATGGCTGCTAACCTATTGCCTTTGTATTTGTGGCCCTCTGCACTAGCCTTTATTTGAATATTTCTGCACACTCCTAAGAGAGTAGTTTTGCTGAACTGCCCCTATACAGTCTTTGCACCTTTGCTGTGCACGTGTGTTGGTATGTTCATGTGGTATGTGTTTTCCTTTTTTCCAGGATTTCATTCTTTTTTATGGCTGAATAATATTTAATTGTGTGTTGTTATTATTTTATAGTGACAAGGTCTCACTATGTTGCCCAGGCTCCTGAGCTCAAGTGATCCTCCCACCTCAGCCCCCCCAAATGCTAGGATTACAGGCGAGAGCCACCATGCCCCACCATTGTATATTACTTTTTTAATCTTTCTGTCCTTTTTTCTCCCCCAACTTTTATTTGAGATTTTGGGGTATATGTGCAGGTTTGTTACCTAAGTATTCTGCATGATGCTGAGGTTTGGGGTACTGAGCATAGTACCCAGGTACTGAGCATAGTACCCAATAATTTTTCAACTTTTGCCTTGCTCCCTCCGTCCTTCTTCTAGTAGTCTGAAGTTGCTGTTGTTGCCATCTTTATGTCCATGAGTTCTCAATGTTTCCCACTTAAAGTGAGAATGTGTGGTATTTGATTTTCTGTTCCTGAGTTAATCCGCTTAGGATAATGGCCTCCAGCTGCATCCATGTTGCTGCAAAGCACATAATTTCATTCTTTTTTGTGGGTATGCAGTGTGTGTCTTCATATGTGCTCAGGCAGGCAAGTTTGTGTCTGTGTGTGCTACTGTGTTCATTTCTCTCTTAATCTTGACTATTTCTGTAACGATTTCCTTCTTGGGGAGTGTATTTTCTAAAGATACGTACAAGTACATGAATGTGCACATGTAACTGGGTCAGTGTTGTAGCAGGACGGCCTGATCTCCAATAAAAAGCCCTATTGGCAGAGCGCGGCGGCTCACGACTGTAATCCCAGCACTTTGGGAGGCCGAGGCGGGCAAACCAAATACCACACATCCTCACTTATAAGTGGGAACCAAACATTGGGAACTCATGGACATAAAGATGGCAACAATAGCAACTTGAGACTACTAGAAGAAGGACGGAGGGAGCGAGGCAGATTACGAGGTCAGGAGATCCAGACCATCCGGGCCAACATGGTGAAACCCCGTCTCCACTAAAAATACAAAAATTAGCTGGGCATGGTGGTGCATGCCTGTATTCCCAGCTACTGGGGAGGCTGAGGCAGGAAAATCGCTTGAACCAGGGAGTCAGAAATTGCAGTGAGCCGAGATCGCGCCTCTGCATTCCAGCCTGGCGACAGAACGCGACCCCGTCTCCAAAAAAAAAAAAAAAGCCCTCTTGGGTCCCTAGTGCTGGGGCCTGTGAGGGATCCTGTGGCTAAACCATCTCCTAGGCTGTCGCGAACCCCTCTCCAGATGCCACATGCCCCGACATGTGCCTACAGCCCGGGATCTCACCCACCCCCACTCGCGACTCACACACTCAACGTACAGTTGGGCGCCTAGGATTGCGCACGCCAAGTCTCCACCCACTCCCTTTGTTTAATCGTTGGAATTTCCAGACCGCTGCTGCCAACCGCTCCCCAGCTGCGGGAGGAGGAGTTAGAAGGACCCGCCCAATTTCCAGGAGCCCATAAATTAACTCTGCCGGCAGCCGGCCTGCACTTGGCCTTACACTCCGCTCAGGGCACCATGTGTCACTCTCGCAGCTGCCACCCGACCATGACCATCCTGCAGGCCCCGACCCCGGCCCCCTCCACCAACCCGGGACCCCGGCGGGGCTCCGGTCCTGAGATCTTCACCTTCGACCCTCTCCCGGAGCCCGCAGCCGTCCCCGCCGGGCGCCCCAGCACCTCTCGCGGGCACCGAAAGCGCAGCCGCAGGGTTCTCTACCCTCGAGTGGTGAGTATCGCCGAAGTGGGCATTCGCGGGGTGTGCTGCCCTGGAGTCACTGGGGAATGACTCGACTCCAGAGGCCTCGACATGACCTGTCTCCTTTTTTGTCACCCCTTAGGTCCGGCGCCAGCTGCCAGTCGAGGAACCGAACCCGGCCAAAAGGCTTCTCTTTCTGCTGCTCACCATCGTCTTCTGCCAGATCCTGATAGCTGAAGAGGGTGTGCCAGCGCCCCTGCCTCCGGAGGACGCCCCCAGCACCGCATCCCAGGCGCCCACCCCTGTGCCCCCGGTCCTCGAGCCCTTTAATCTGACTTCGGAGCCCTCGGACTACTCTTTGGACCTCAGCACTTTCCTCCAGCAACACCCAGCCGCCTTCTGACTTTGACTCCCCGCACTCCCCAAAAAGAATCCGAAAAACCACAAAGAAACACCAGGCGTACCTGGTGCGCGAGAGCGTATCCCAAACTGGGACTTCCGAGGCAACTTGAACTCAGAACACTACAGCGGAGACGACACCCAGTGCTTGAGGCGGGACTGAGGCGCACATAGACCGAGGCACAGCCAAGCTGGGGCTAAGCCCGGTGGGAATTAGAACGTCGTTAATTTATTTCTTATTGCTCCTAATTAATATTTATATGTATTTATGTACGTCCTCCTAGGTGATGAAGGGGTGTACGTAATATTTATTTTAACTTATGCAAGGGTGTGAGATGTTCCCCCTGCTGTAAATGCAGGTCTCTTGGTATTTATTGAGCTTTGTGGGACTGGTGGAGGCAGGACACCTGGAACTGCGGCAGAGTAGGAGAAGTGGGGAGGACTCGGGTGGGGGAGGACGTTCCGGCTGGGATGAAGCCTGGTGGTGGGTCGTAAGTTTAGGAGGTGACACTGCATCCTCCAGCATCTCAGCTCCGTCTGTCTACTGTGTGAGACTTCGGCGGACCATTGGGAATGAGATCCGTGAGATCCTTTGATCTTCTTGAAGTCGCCTTTAGGGAGAGGCTGCGGGGTAGAGGGTTGGGGGTTGGTGGGCTGTCACGGGGCGACTGTCGAGATTGCCCAGTATGTTCTGTGAACACAAATAAACTTGATTTACTGTCTGCAGTCTTGAGTGTATCTTTGCAAGCGCCGACTCCCCACTCCTCCCCGCCTTCAGATGGCAAGGAACGGCGGGAGGCGCCGTGGCCCAGTCCCCAGCCCGCGCACTTCCCTGGGCCCGGGAGCTCCTTTTCCTGGAGTCAACAGAACCCAGCATCCGGTTGCCCGATGCAGTCTTTCATTGCCCAGTCTGCGGTTTTCCCAGGTAGTTGCCCCGCGGCGAATCCGAGATGTGGCAATCACCCTTACGCCAGGGTGCCGGGCCGCGGAGGTCAAGTCCCGCGCCCGGGGGCGGAGCGTGGAGCTGTGTCGCCCGGCTCAAGAAGGGCGGTGATTGGGGCGGCAGGGATGTGGCCGCCCCTGGGCTAACCAGGCAGCCCGGCTGGGCCCGGGAGCCAACGGGTGGGCGGGCTGCGGACTCGAGCGGGGCCTGCCGGGAAAGGGGCGGGCCAAGCTCACAGGGCCGAGGCGGGGCGAGGTGGGGGTGCTTAGTTTGCTGCGGGGGGCGGGGTCGCGTCTGCAGCAGCAACAGGGTGCGGCCGGGTGGGGAACGCGGGAGCGGACCCAGGAAGGCTGGTCCGCTACCGGCCCCTGCTCGGCTTGCAGGTCCCTGCGCGCCCTCGCCCTTCCCTAGACCCCAGCCGGGCCGCCGCCGGTGTCCAGGAAGGTGAGTGGGGGAGGGGAGATGGAGCCTGGGGCTGCCGAGAAGCAGGGAGGGAGGGGAAAGATCTTCAGGCCTCTGGGCGCAGGGGACCTTTATCAAAGGGAGCGGCGAGGGGAAGGGAGGGACCGTACGCAGGCGGGGAAGAGGTCGCTGGGGATCTTCAGGATTTTGCAGGGAAAAGCTTTAGCGGACCCATGGGTGCGGAAGGGACAGGCTGTGGCGGATGCAGACTGAGAGGGCCTGACGGGAAAGGGAAAGGATGGGCCCCTGTGGACGCCACAGCGCCCCTTCCCCATCCGCAATGGCTTTCCCTCCCTCTCCTCCAGCTCCAGCCTGAACCATGTTTTTCACCTGTGGCCCAAATGAGGCCATGGTGGTCTCCGGTAAGTACTGTTGTACCCTTCCCAGCCAGTGACCCCAGAACCCCTGTGAGTCTGGCCTCTGCCCCTTCTCCCTCTCCCTACCAGCTTCCCAGCCCCAGGCTTCTGCCCCTTGATGACCACGAACTGCCCAGTTTGATTCCCACCATTCCAAGGCCCAGATTGCTTCCCCTCCAGCTCCCAGATTCTCTCCTGTGGGTTGCTGTCCCTAGCCCCCGCCAGTTCCTCAGTCTTCCACATTCAAGCTCTGCCACAGTTCCTCACTGCACCTCACTTTGCAGGGTTCTGCCGAAGCCCCCCAGTCATGGTGGCTGGAGGACGAGTCTTTGTCCTGCCCTGCATCCAGCAGATCCAGAGGTAGGCAAGAAGGGAACCAGGGAAGGGGAACCTCCCATTTTCTCTTTTTCCTCCTTTTCTTACTGTCTGTCCCTTCTTTTTCCCCTAGGATCTCTCTCAACACACTGACCCTCAATGTCAAGAGTGAAAAGGTTTACACTCGCCATGGGGTCCCCATCTCAGTCACTGGCATTGCCCAGGTGAGGCTTTCAGAGCCTTTTCCCCAAAGTCTACTTCCCCATCACCCTCTCACCCAGACATTAAGACATCTTCTGGCCACAGCCTTCTCGATCCTTGCCTGCAGAGAAGTTCCTCTGCTAGTCTCATCTTTTCCAGGCACCCTCAAGGCACTTGCCGCCTCCTCCTTTCTTTCCCTGAAATGGAAGAAGCATTTCTTTGAGGGCTCTCCCTTCTCTCTGCTTCTTCTCTGACTTCATGAGGCCCCCACCACACCTTTCCTACCCCTACTCTGGCTACAGGTAAAAATCCAGGGGCAGAACAAGGAGATGCTGGCGGCCGCCTGTCAGATGTTCCTGGGGAAGACGGAGGCTGAGATTGCCCACATTGCCCTGGAGACGTTAGAGGGCCACCAGAGGGCCATAATGGCCCACATGACTGTGGAGGTTGGCCTGGGGGCAGGGAACCATCTGGAATGATGCCAAAATGAGGGGGACCCAAGGACCACACTAGTCTGTGAGAGACAGTGGATCTAAGAGCTTACATCCCGGCCGGGCAGGGTGCTTCATGCCTGTAATCCCAGCACTTTGGGACACCAAGGCGGGTGGATCACTTGAGGTCAGGAGTTCAAGACCAGCCCTGCCAACCTGGTGAAACCCCATCTCTACTAAAAATACAAAAATTAGCTGGGCATGGTGGTGGGTGCCTGTAATCCCAGCTACTTGGGAGGCTGAGGCAGGAGAATCGCTTGAACCTAGGAGGTAGAGGTTGCAGTGAGCCAAAAAAAAAAGAAATCTTACATCCCCTCTCCCCACCATCCTGTTATCACAGGAGATCTATAAGGACAGGCAGAAATTCTCAGAGCAGGTTTTCAAAGTGGCCTCCTCAGACCTGGTCAACATGGGCATCAGTGTGGTTAGCTACACTCTGAAGGACATTCACGATGACCAGGTAAAACTGGGCAATTGATCCTTCCCCACTTCCTTGCTCCCATCTCTTAAGCCGTCCAAGGGACTAATTTCTACATCTCTCCCACAGGACTATTTGCACTCTTTGGGAAAGGCTCGAACAGCTCAAGTCCAAAAAGATGCACGGATTGGAGAAGCAGAGGCCAAGAGAGATGCTGGGATCCGGGTGAGAGAGATGGGGGTTGCTTAGTGGGAAAGGGGATAGAAGTGGCACAACTGAGAAGAAGCAGGGGTGCTGGGTTAGCAGGAAAAATACTTGAGGCAGACAGAGAACCTTGGTGGGAAGCAGGCTCTCACTGTGGCCTTTCTTCCACTGCCCTGACATTTCCTACCTGATCTCTGCTTGGACAGGAAGCTAAAGCCAAGCAGGAAAAGGTGTCCGCTCAGTACCTGAGTGAGATCGAGATGGCCAAGGCACAGAGAGATTACGAGCTGAAGAAGGCCGCCTATGACATCGAGGTCAACACCCGCCGAGCACAGGCTGACCTGGCCTATCAGCTTCAGGTCAGAGCCACTGCACTGGGCAGATGGCCAGGCTGCTCTCTGCCCCTTCCCCATTCCTCTCAGGCTGTCCGTCTCAGGAACCACTACTTCTCATATTCTAACTCTGATCTTATTCTGGCTCTCCATCAGTGGACCAGCTCCCTTATATGAGGAGAGATTTAAAAGACTCAGATGTTACAGCTGAAAAGCTTTAAAGAAAAGGCCAGCTGGGTGTGGTGACTCATGCCTGTAATCCCAGCACTTTGGGAGGCCAAGGCAGGCTGATTGCTTGACCTCAGGAGTTCAAGGCCAGCCTAGGCAACATGGTGAAACCCTGTCTCTACAAAAAATACAAACATCAGTCAGGCATGGCGGCTCGGGCCTGTAGTCACAGCTACTTGGGGGATGAGGCAGGAGGATTGCTTGAGGCAGGAGGATCGCTTGAGCCAGGATGTGCAGGTTGCAGTGAGTCGAGATCACACCACTGCACTCCAGCCTGGGTGACACCGAGATCCTGTCTCAAAAAAAAAAAAAAAAAAAAACAAAAACGAGAAAAGAAAAAAAAGACCAGGAGCGGTGGCTCATGCCTGTAATCCCAGCACTTTGGGAGGCCAAGGAAGGTGGATCACAAGGTCAAGAGTTCGACACCAACCTGGCCAACATAGTGAAACCCCGTTTCTACTAAAAATACAAAAATTAGCCAGGTGTGGTGGCACGTACCTGTAGTCCCAGCTGCTTGGGAGGCTGAGGCCGGAGAATTGCTTGAACCCAGGAGACGGAGGTTGCAGTGAGCTAAGACCATGCCATTGCACTCCAGCCTGGTGACAGAGTGAGACTCCATCTCAAAAAAAAAAAAAAAAAAAATTCAAGAAGGGATATGATCAATAAAGCTGGTCATATGTTTGGAGCAGACTGTGTCTGTGCAAGGGTATCTGACTGAGAAAGTGGATCCGAGCTCAGATCCGGCCCATGCCCCTCTAATCAAGCAGTGCTGACATGGGTCTGCATCTACACAGAGGAATTTCTAATTTGCACAGAGGCATGCTATGGGCTAACAGCAGCCCTGGTTAATCAAAAAAGGGTATGAAGAAGGAAAACATGGACTTGGACATTGAATCCTGCAAAGTGAGATATGGGCAGCCCTTGATATTGCCAGGAGATATAGTTGATCTTCATTCTTCATTATTTGTATCTGAGAATTTGCCTATTCACTAAAATGTGTTGGTAACCTCAAAAGGTTACCAGTAAAGTCGCTGCACTTTCAGAATCATTTGCAGACACGCACAGAGTGGTGAGATAGCTGAGCCACCTGATGTGCAGTGCCCAGGTGAGGTTCAGCAAGGAGATGCTCTGCCGCCTTGTTTCAGCTCTCATATCATAAGCCATGTTATTTTCGCAGTATATTTACTGCCATGTTTTTTGCGTTTTTGTGCTTTTTCTTGGTGATTTCGCTCTTTAAAATGGCCCCCAAGCATCAGTACTGGAGTGCTGTCTGGTGTCCTTTAGTGCAAGCAGGCTATGATGTGCCTTATGGAAGAAATACATGTGTTAGGTAAGCTTCGTTCATGCAGGAGTTGTAGTGCTGTTAGCTGTGAGTTCAGTGTTAATGAATCAATAATATAGTTTACATAAGGTGTCTTTAAACAGAAACACATATAAAGCAAGGCTTTATATTGATCAGTTGATGAAAATGTTGTGACCAGAGGCTCACAGAAACCTAGCCCTGTATTTCTTCTAGGAACAAATTAGGTACTAACTAATTCAGCATTCATGACTACTTCATAGAACAGAACTACCAAGAATAATGAAAGTCAACTGTACTTTGAGACCTTTACCCAAAGGATAGCAATGTTATGCATTTTGTTTTTGCCAAGAGTTGGTACAGGCTGAAAGCATTATGAAGGTACAAAACATCTTTTGTTATTATGTTAAATTCCTGGGTGACTTGACAGGTTGAGCATGGCATAGAGCTTGGCAACTCAAACTGTGTTCTACCTAGCAGCAGCTACAGCATCATTGCGAAGCTTGTTCGAAATACAAAATTGCAGGCCCTGGCCCTCATCAACTGAATCAGAACCTGCATTTTAACAAAATCTTGAGGTGAATTCCTAGGTGATTTGTATGCACATTGGAGTTTGAGTTTGAAAAGGATTACCATAATGGAAACTGCTAGCTTGCAGTAAAGCTATGGATAAGGTTCTTAACCTTCTAAACATGACCTTACTTGTCTGCAGATTAAGGGATTGGGCTGGTTGGGCTCTTTTCAACTTTTATCAGTTTCTTCTTATGCACCAGGCACTGTGCTAGGTGTTCAGGAAAGGATTTATTCAACAAATATCTGTTAAGTGCCTCCTGTGTGCCAGACATCATTTTGGAGGTGAGGCTGTAAATATGAATGAGACAGAAAAGATTCCTGCCCTTATGCAGCTTACATTATGACACAGGAAACAGCTAGTAAGCAAGTAAATGACCTTCCCAGGCTATAATTCTTGTTTACGTGCTGTGAAGGAAATAAACAGGGTGATGTGAAAAACTGTGGGAGGGGAGTTATTAGGTTAGCGGGTGGTCAGAGAAAGTTTCTAAAGGCCAGGCGCGGTGGCTCAAGCCTGTAATCCCAGCACTTTGGGAGGCCGAGACGGGCGGATCACGAGGTCAGGAGATCGAGACCATCCTGGCTAACACGGTGAAACCCCGTCTCTACTAAAACAAAAAAACTAGCCAGGCAAGGTGGCGGGCGCCTGTAGTCCCAGCTACTCGGGAGGCTGAGGCAGGAGAATGCCGTAAACCCGGGAGGCGGAGCTTGCAGTGAACTGAGATCCGGCCACTGCACTCCAGCCTGGGCTTAGAGCGAGACTCCGTCTCAAAAAAAAAAAAAAAAAAAAGAAAGTTTCTATGAGGAAGTGGTGTTTGAGATCAGACCTGTAGATAAGAAGGAACAATGTAGAGTTCTGGGCCAAGAACATTCTAGCCTGTACTTTTTAAGTAGTCATATGTGGCTGGGTGCGGTGGTTCATGCCTGTAATCCCAATACTTGGAGAGGCCAACACAGGAAGATCACTTGAGGCCAGGAGTTTGAGACCAGCCTGGCCAACATGGTAAAACCCTATCTCTACCAAAAATACAAAAAATAGTAGCCGGGTGTGGTGGTGTGAGCTTGTAATTCCAGACACTCGGGAGGCTGAAGCATGAGAATCACTTGAACCCAGAAGGTGGGAGTGAGATCGCGCCACTGCATTCCAGCCTGGGTGACAAGCGAGACTCCTTCTAAGATAGATAGATAAATCGATCGAGACTCTGTCTAAGGTAGATAGATACATAGGGCTAGTGGCTAGGCAGGAGGACCAGTAAGTGCAAAGGCCATGAGGTGGAGACAGAAAGGAGGTTTCTGATCTGAGGAGGCTGGTGTGCTGTGAATGAGGAGGAAAGGCTGACGGCCAGATCACAAAGGGTTTGTGTGGTCATGATGGAGACATAGAAGAGAATTGAAAGCACAGTGGAAAGCTATTGGAGAACCTCAAGCAGAAAGGTGCCATGGTCTTATTTATATTTGTATAGGGATCAGTCTGGTTGCCTTGTGGAGAATGGACTGTATGAAGAGAGGAAGCAAGGCCAGGCGCGGTGGCTCACGCCTGTAATCCCAGCACTTTGGGAGGCCGAGGCGGGCAGATCACGAGGTCAGGAGATTGAGACCATCCTGGCTAACACAGTGAAACCCCATCTCTACTAAAAATACAAAAAATTAGCCAGGTGTGGTGGCGGGCGCCTGTAGTCCCAGCTACTCGGGAGGCTGAGGCAAGAAAATGGCATAAATCCGGGAGACGGAGCTTGCAGTGAGCCGAGATAACACCACTGTACTCCAGCCTGGGTGGCAGAGCGAGACTCCGTCTCAAAAAAAAAAAAAAAAAAAAAGGAAGTAAGAGATGAGTTGGGCTCTTTTTCAGAGATGATGGATTAAACGAATGTAGCTAATTTTACTCTCTCCTAAAACCTCACTAAAGCCAAAATGATTTTTTTTTTAAGATAAAGACAGAGGCTGGTCCAAAGGTAGTAAGTTATCTCAATTGATTGTTCAGTGAGTTACAGATTGAACTCCTTGTTCTGCTCTTTACCTACTTCTCACTACTGCACTTGACTAGTCTTTCTTCCTCTCTTTCCTTCTCTTCTCTCTTCTCTCCTCTCCTCCTCTTTGAGACTGAGTCTTACTCTGTCCACCAGGCTAGATAGAGCGCAGCGGTACAATCTCAGCTCACTATAGCTTCAACTACGAGGCTCAAGCGATACTCCCACCTCAGCTTCCCGAGTAGCTGGGTCTACAAGCATATGCCACCACACCTGGCTAATTTTTGTATGTTTTGTAGAGATGGAATTTCACCATGTTGCCTAGGCTGTTCTCAAATTCCTGGGCTCAAAGGATCCTTCCCACCTCAGCCTCCCAAAATCCCAGCATTTTGAGAAACTGAGGTGGATGGATCATTTGAGATCAGGAGTTCAAGATCAGCCTAGCCAACATGGTGAAACCCTGCCTCTACTAAAAAAAAAATACAAAAATTAGCCAGACGTGGTAGCATATGCCTGTAGTCCCAGCTGCTTGGGAGGCTGAGGCAAAAGAATAGCTTGAACCTGGGAGGTGGAGGTTGCACTGAGCCAAGATCACGCCACTGCACTCCAGCCTGGGCAATAGAGCAAAACTCTACCTAAAAGAAAAAAAAAAGAAAATAAATAAATCTGCTTAAATAAGAGGAATTCTATGAATACACACATTCTTGTAGATGTTCAGAGTATCCCTGGAAGGATACACAAGAAGCTGGTCTGGGTGGCTACTTCTGGGAAAGGGACCCACGTGGTTTGGAGAATGTAGGAAGAAGCTTTCTCGTGGTTTACTTTTTTTTTCTGTTAAATCTGCACCATATGCAAAAGACAAAAAAGATCACGTGTCCCCACCCCCACAAAAAATAAGTCAGCTATTGCAGTAGCCTAGGCTAGCACTAAGGTTATTCTAGCAACAGTGGGGGGATTTGAGCAAGACTGGAGATAACAGAAGGCCACCATGTGCTCAGTGCCCTCCAGGTATTTATACTCTAGAAGGGGGCACAGGTGGGAAAAATAGATTAAACAGGAGCTCATCAGAGGAACACTGGACTCCACTGGGCTGGCCAAGCAGGAGGGGACCCACCTTCATGTACCTGCTCCTATTTTTTTTTTTTTTTTGGATGGAGTCTTTTTTTTTTTTTGAGACGGAGTCTAGTTCTGTCGCCCAGGCTGGAGTGCAGTGGCGCGATCTCGGCTCACTGCAAGCTCCACCTCCCGAGTTCACGCCATTCTCCTGGCTCAGCCTCCCGAGTAGCTGGGACTACAGGCGCCCACCACCGCGCCCGGCTATTTTTTGTATTTTTAGTAGAGACGGGGTTTCACTGTGATCTCGATCTCCTGACCTCGTGATCTGCCCGCCTCGGCCTCCCAAAGTGCTGGGATTACAGGTGTGAGCCACCGCGCCGGGCTGGAGATGGAGTCTTACTCTGTTGCCCGGGGTGAAGTGCAGTGGCGTAATCCCGGCTCACTGCAACCTTCACCTCGCAGGTTCAAGCAACTCTCCTGCCTCAGCCTCCCAGGTAGCTGGGACTACAGGCGTGTGCCACCACACCTGGCTAATTTTTTGTATTTTAGTAGAGACAGGGTTTCACCATGTTGACCAGGCTGGTCTTGAGCTCCTGAACTCAGGCAATCCACCTTCCTTGGCCTCCCAAAGTGTTAGGATTACAGGCGTGAGCCACCGCGCCCAGCCACCAGCTCCTATTTTTATGTCCCACTCTGGAGCTCTGGTTCTGGAGCACTTCCTCTTCACTTCTGACTCAGAGCGCCCCTCCTACCCAGGTGGCCAAGACTAAGCAGCAGATTGAGGAGCAGCGGGTGCAGGTGCAGGTGGTGGAGCGGGCCCAGCAGGTGGCAGTGCAGGAGCAGGAGATCGCCCGGCGGGAGAAAGAGCTGGAGGCCCGAGTGCGGAAGCCAGCAGAAGCTGAGCGCTACAAGCTGGAGCGCCTAGCCGAGGCAGAGAAGTAAATGTCCCCTTCCTGACCCTTCCTAGCCCACTTGCCACCTAGGCACCCCAAGATGGAGGGCTGAAGCCTTCACCACCTGGACTGCTATGGATTTTAGGTTTCAGGAACCTCTGCCTTTGCAACACTGAGTCACTGGGCTGCACCCTCCACTTTCCTTCTGTCCACAGGTCCCAACTAATTATGCAGGCGGAGGCAGAAGCTGAGTCTGTGCGGGTGAGTTAAGATGCAGCTCCTGCTGGCTTGTGGAGAGGGTGGGGGTTGCTGCTTGAGCTGGGATTTCTTGTTCTTAATGATTTCCGTCAATCTCACAAGCATCCTTAACCCTCAGATGCGTGGGGAAGCTGAGGCCTTTGCCATAGGGGCCCGAGCCCGAGCCGAGGCTGAGCAGATGGCCAAGAAGGCAGAAGCCTTCCAGCTGTACCAAGAGGCTGCTCAGCTGGACATGCTGCTAGAGAAGCTGCCCCAGGTCTGGAGGTTGTGTGGGCACCAAGAAAGGAGGAAATAGAACCAGGGACTAAGGGGTGGGGTGAAATGAGGGGCTTAGGGGGAACCAGGCTAGGGGGACCCTAAATTAGGGGTGGGAATTATTAGTGGCCAAAGTAAGGAAGGATGACCAATGGAACGAGGACCTTAAAACCCAGGGTAAGTTGTTTTATGAAGAGTGTGGTCAGATCATGGGCACTGAGTGGGCATCTCTCTCCTGCCAGGTGGCAGAGGAGATCAGTGGTCCCTTGACTTCGGCCAATAAGATCACACTGGTGTCCAGCGGCAGTGGGACCATGGGGGCAGCCAAAGTGACTGGGGAAGTACTGGACATTCTAACCCGCCTGCCAGAGAGTGTGGAAAGACTCACAGGCGTCAGCATCTCCCAGGTGAGGTCTCAGGTTGGAGCTGAGGAGCAGAATTGCTAGGTTCCTGTGTTGTATAACGCAGCAGGCGTAGCATTTAACCAGCATCCAGGCCTGGGAGTCATTGATGTTTATTAATCACTTTCTGTGTGCCAGACACGGTGCTAAGCTTCTACATAAATGAGTTGTTTTAAACTACCCTTAGGGTATATAGGGTTTTACAAAGTCAAGAAACTGAACTTCCAGCATGTTCCTACTCATTCTGCTGGTGCAGCTGGAGTGAAATCCAGGTCAACTGTCTCTGCAACCTGTGCTTGTGGTCACCCCACTAGTATAGGGAACTAGTTGCAGTCTATTAACAGTTAATTAATTCCAGGGCATATCACTGCTTTTCTTGGTTCCCCAGTTAATTCACCTGTAGATCATGGTCAAGGTCAGCAAACAGGCTCTGGAACCACTGTTTTGTTAATCCTAGCTACAATGCCTGCTAGCTGTGATCTTGGACAAGTAATCAACCTCTCTATACCTGTTTCCTCACCTTAAAATTGGGTTAATAATTAGAAACTACCCTGTTGAATTGTTGAGGGGCTCGAGCAAATATTTGCAGTGTTTAGAATAGTGCCTGGTGTATAGTAAGCATTATGTGTATGGTAAAGAAATGGTGCCAGGTGCAGTGGCTCACGCCTGTAATCCCAGCACTTTGGGAGGCCGAGGCAGGCAGATCACCTGAGGTCAGGAGTTCGAGACCAGCCTGGCCAACATGGCGAATGAAACCCCATCTTTACGAAAAATGCAAAAAAAAAAATTGCCAGGCTTGGTGGTGTCTGCCTGTAATCCCAGCTACTCGGGAGGCTGAGGCAGGAGAATTGCTGGAACCCAGGAGGCGGAGGTTGCAGTGAGCTGAGATTGCACCACTGCACTCCAGCCTGGGTGACAGAGCAAGACTCTATCTCAAAAAAGAAAAAAAGAAGCCAGGCACGGTGGCTCACGCCTGTAATCCCAGCACTTTGGGAGGCTGAGGCAGGCGGATCATGAGGTCAGGAGATGGAGACCATCCTGGCTAACATGGTGAAACCCTGTCTGTACTAAAAATACAAAACAATTAGCCAGGCATGGCGTTGTGCGCCTATAGTCCCAGCCGCTGGGGAGGCTGAGGCAGGAGAATGGTGAGAACCTGGGAGGCAGAGCTTGCAGTGAGCCAAGATTGCGCCACTGCACTCCAGCCTGGGTGACAGAGCGAGACTCCATCTCAAAAAAAAAAGAGAGAGAGAAAGAAATGCATATTTGGACTGGGCGCTGTGGCTCATGCTTATAATCCCATAACCTTGGGATTATAGGTGGATGGATCAGCTGAGGTCAGAAGTTTGAGATCAGCCTGGCCAATATGGTGAAACCCCATCTCTATCAAAAATACAAAAATTAGCCGGGTATGGTGGCGCATACCTGTTAATCCCAGCTACTCGGGAGGCTGAGGAAAGAGAATCACTTGAACTCAGGAGGCGGAGGTTGCAGTAAGCCAAGATTGCACCACTGCACTCCAGCCTGGGTAACAGACTGAGATTCCGTCTCAAAAAAAAAAAAAGCATATGTAAATAAAAGCCCTGGATCATACCGATGACCTTCAAACTGGGTTTCTTGGAGCCTCCTGGAGGCCTGCAGTGGAATATTCATAGCTAAGGAGAGTGCAAACAAGGCTCTGCCCCTTCTCTTCTCTTGAGTGATTTATTGTATGTGGATCCTGATGTCTTTGCTTAGGGAAACAGGATGAGGTAAGGCACCAGAAAGAAGACTCCTGGCCGTGTGTGTTCTCCCTATAGCCCATTCATCTAAATGGGGGCCCAGGAGAGCAGGGGCCTCAACCTCCCAAATGTTCCCAAGTGTCACCTGCTGTTGTCTTTTTGCCAGGTGAATCACAAGCCTTTGCGAACAGCCTGAGCCTTCAGCCCTCACAGATGCCCAGCCTCATAGCTGAAGTTGCCTGAATGATCCTCCTGTTGCATGTAATCCACTGGCCTCCCTGAGCATGTCCATTGACAGTGAGGTCCCACCCCTCATCTCTCCTTGCCAAATAGTTTGTGCCTTGTCTTGAAGGGGGTTGCTCCCCTTGCCAACCTCACACTGCTATGATTGCCAACTCCAGCGGTCCCATGTCAGCCTTCTGATGATCCCACTCCACCCCATCTCAACTTATTTAATTCCTAATTAAATCAGACTGTTGGAGCCTGTTGTCTAGAATACTTTCCTGACCAAGACTGAAGGATGGGCTGGAGGTTTTCAACTTTGCTACCCAAATAAATTGCTATAAGTAAGTACTGATACTTTTCAACAATTAATAAAACAGAAGCAACTGGAAATGAATGCTTGGCCCGGCATGGTGGCTCACATCTGTAATCCCAGGACTTTGGGAGCCCAAGGCAGACAGATCATCTGAGGTCAGGAGTTTGAGACCAGCCTGGCCAACATGGCGAAACCTTGTCTCTACCAAAAATACAAAAATTAGCCAGGTAGGGTGGCACGTGCCTGTAGTCCCAGCTACTTGGGAGACTGAGACAGAACCACTTGAACCTGGGAAGTGGAGGTTGCAGTGAACCAAGATCACATCACTGCACTCTAACCTAAGCAACAGAGTGAGACTGTTTGAAAAGAAAAAAAAAATGAATGCTAGAGTCAGATGTGGTGACTCTTGCCTGTAGTCCTAGCTACTTGGGAGGCTGAGGTGGGAGGATCACTAGAGCTCAGGAGTCTGAGGCTGTAGTGAGCCGTGATCGTACCACTGCACTCCAGCCTGGGTGACAAAGCAAGATCCTGGCTCTATTAGAAAGAAAATGAACGCTAGAATGTAGCTTCCTCCTTTGCATAAAATAGGCTTTCTAGAATGGGAGAAAAGCAAGTTACTTATATACTGTCAAGAGTTTTAGAGTTAATTTTTCCCAACAGTGTATTATAGTCAGAAAAGCATGCTAAAATAGAAGGACTGTTGAGAATAGTATTAGTTCCCAGAATTCCTGAAAATATGGCAAAAGGAATTATTGTTTTCAGGGTAGCTTTGAGACTTGCATTGAGAACTTAAAAGTATGAGGTATGAGGTAGCAGATGGTACAGATTGTTTTAGAATGGGACTGTAAGGTAGCATTCCCGACTGTCTTTTTTTTTTTTAACACAGGTCTTGGGCCGGGCGTGGTGGCTCATGCTTGTAATCCGAGCACTTTGGGCCTGGCACAGTGGCTCATGCTTGTAATCCCAGCACTTTGGGAGGCTGAGACGGGTGGATCACTTGAAGTCAGGAGTTTGACCAGCCCTGGCCAACGTGGTGAAACCCCATCTCTACTAAAAATACAAAAATTAGCCTGGGGTGATGGCAGGTGCCTGTAATCCCAGCTACTTGGGCAGCTGAGGCAGGAGAATTCCTGGAACCCCGGAGGCAGAAGTTGTAGTGAGCCAAGATCGCGCCAATGCGCTCCCCTCTGGGCAACAAGGCAAGACTCCATCTCAAAAAAAAAAAGACAAGGTCTTGCTGTCACCCAGGCTGGGGTGCAGGGGTACGGTCAGGGCTCATTGCAGCCTCGCCCTCCCACCCAACCCCCACCCTGGCCAACAACCACCACCCTCTACCCCGGTAGCTGGGACTACACGCATGCGCCACCATGCCCAGCTTTTTTTTTTTTTTTTTTTTTTTGGTTAGATGGTTCACTGTTGCCCAGGCTGGTGCGGAACTCCTGGGCTCAAGCCATTCTCCTGCCTCGGCCCCCAAGTGCTGGGATTACAGGTGGGAGCCACCATACCAGGGCTTCACTAGTTATCTTGGTGTCACAGGTTGACTAAGCCTATAGGATCACAGGAAACGGCCGTGGGTACACATAACCCAAAGGAATCCTGGGCTGAGTGGCCAAGGCCAGTTCAACCATTTCTGGTTCAGTACATCTGGGTGGGACAAAAAACTTCCATTTATTTCTGCAAGTTTCCAGAGGATGTGGATGCTGGTCTGGAAACCAGTTACGCATGACTTGTCATTCTTCTCAGCTTCCATTTTCCAGCCCTGGATCCTGTATCTAAGCCTATGCCTTCCCCAGTTAAGACTCATTGGTGGACCTGGTGCATTGGCTCACCTGGCTCATGCCTACAGTCCCGCTGCTTGGGAGAATGAGGATTGCCTGAGCCCAGGACATCAAGGCTGCAGTGAGCCGTCAGAGACTCCATTAAAAAGACTGACTGGTGCTGAGAACAGTTTGGGTACCAGAGATAATGATGTGAGGGTCTATTCAGTAGTGTCCTTACCAGTACCTCCCTGAAATATCAAATCAGCAGACGCCCAAGTCCCTCATATAAAATGTAGTATTTGCATATAACCTGTGTACTTTAAATCATCTCTACATTACTTGTAATACCTAATCTAATGCAAATATTATGTAAATAGTTTACACTATTATTGTTTAGGGAATGAGAAGTCTATATATGTCCAGTACAACTATTTTCCCAATATCCAGTTGGTTGAATCCATGGATGCAGAACCCATAGATGGGACAGGAACTTAATACTGTGAGGTGTCAATTTAAGGAGAGCAGTGCACCTGAACTCAGGCCCCAGGCCTCCATCAGCAGTGTTTCCCTAAATAAGCACACATCTCGTAGCTTTTTTCAATTCCCATTTATTTTTGGCTCTTGGGGCGATGTCATCTTTTCAATATGAAAAAAAGCAAGTTCAACACAAAATAGAAATCTCAAATGTAGGAAAGAACAAAACTAAGTGTGTGTGGGGGGAAGCAACAGCAAAATGAAGAAATGAGATGTTGCAAAAAAAGATGGAGGGTTCCCCTCTCCTCTGGGGATTGACTCAAACACTGATGTGGCAGTATACACCATTCCAGTCAGGGATGCTTGTTCTTTTTTGGGAATAAGAAAAGATGGGGATTCAGAGGACGTTTCTGGAGGCTTAGGGACCAAGGCTGGTCTCTTTCCCCCCGCCCCTGCCCCCGCCCCCTTGATCCCTTTCTCTGATCAGGGGAAAGGAGTTTGAATGAGGGAGGTAGAGTTGGAAAGGGAAGGATTCCACTTGACAGAGTGGGTCAGACCCCTCCAAAGAGTAGAGCTTGGAGGGAGATTGAAAGTGGAGATAATACTGCTGACACCTCCCTTGAAGCTGAGATGGTAAATGGACATACTTGGAAATTAGTGACTTTAATAGCCTGGATTTCCCTCTCCAAAACTTTTAGAATGGAAAATCCCATCCCCTCCCTTATATAGTGACTTCTACCCACTACCTTCTACCACTTTCTACTTTGGGCTTAGGATGGTGGCCATTATCTACATGGGTTTTCAGCACCTGGTTGGTTCTAAATGGGATCTGGATGAGACCCAGCGTCTTGGAGATTTTTAAGAGGGAAATATTAACTGGACAGATGGAAGGAATGGGCACCAGAAGGAAATACAGGGTCACCAGAATGGCAGAAACCTAGGTTTCCCAGAGTGGAAAGAGAGAGGAAACATTCAACAAACAAGTATTTATTGAGTGCCTACTATGTGCTAGGCACTGTTCTAGACCCCCCCCCCCGGAAGAAAAAACAAAAAACAAGATAGAGGCAGCAAACACAAATTCTGAGGGAGAGGAAAGGGGCAGTTGAGTAAGACGGCTAAGGGAACTGAGAAGCCTGAGGTGATGGGGGCTCTGCCTTAGGCCTCCTCTTCGGCCTCCTCACCGAAATCCTCCTCCTCTTCTGCGGTGGCATCCTGGTACTGCTGATACTCAGAGACGAGGTCATTCATGTTGCTCTCAGCCTCAGTGAACTCCATCTCGTCCATGCCCTCGCCTGTGTACCAGTGGAGGAAGGCCTTCCGGCGGAACATGGCAGTGAACTGCTCCGAGATGCGCTTGAAGAGCTCCTGGATGGCCGTGCTGTTGCCGATGAAGGTGACTGCCATCTTGAGGCCACGAGGTGGGATGTCACAGACAGCTGTCTTGACGTTGTTGGGGATCCATTCCACAAAGTAGCTGCTGTTTTTGTTCTGCACGTTAAGCATCTGCTCATCGACCTCCTTCATGGACATCCGACCACGGAAGACAGCAGCCACGGTGAGGTATCGGCCGTGGCGGGGGTCACAAGCAGCCATCATGTTCTTGGCATCGAAGACCTGCTGGGTGAGTTCTGGCACTGTAAGAGCTCGATATTGCTGGCTTCCACGGCTGGTGAGAGGGGCAAAGCCAGGCATAAAGAAATGGAGGCGTGGGAAGGGGACCATGTTGACTGCCAATTTGCGGAGGTCAGCATTGAGCTGGCCAGGGAAGCGGAGGCAGGTGGTGACACCGCTCATGGTGGCTGAGACGAGGTGGTTCAGATCCCCGTAGGTTGGTGTGGTCAGCTTCAGAGTACGGAAGCAGATATCATAGAGGGCCTCGTTGTCAATGCAATAGGTCTCATCAGTGTTCTCTACCAACTGATGGACGGAGAGGGTGGCATTGTAGGGCTCGACCACGGTGTCAGATACTTTGGGTGAAGGAACCACGCTGAAGGTGTTCATGATGCGATCAGGGTACTCTTCTCGGATCTTGCTGATAAGGAGAGTGCCCATTCCAGAGCCTGTGCCTCCGCCCAGTGAGTGGGTCAGCTGGAAGCCCTGCAGGCAGTCACAGCTCTCTGCCTCCTTCCGTACCACATCCAGGACAGAATCAACCAGCTCGGCCCCCTCTGTGTAGTGGCCTTTGGCCCAGTTGTTACCTGCCCCAGACTGACCTGGAATGCAGTCAGGAGAAAAGCTCAATTAACAGGGTATGGAAGATACATGATGTTTCCATCTTTCAACTTTAGAAATAATTCCCTTGGATGTATCTTCTTTCTCCTTCACTGTGATGTATTCTCCCCCTACTGCCCCATAATGTACCAGCAACAGTAGGCACTACCTCTACCCTCCATAAGATTTCAGAATACAGTTCTTAGCACTCCAGTACAACAATCATCTCCTAACTTTTGCTGTGTCCTTGCACCCAAATAAGTTGAACACGATAGTATATCATCTGCTAATATCATCTGTATAACTTACCAAATACAAAGTTGTCTGGTCTAAAGATCTGGCCAAAAGGACCTGAGCGAACAGAGTCCATGGTCCCAGGTTCTAGATCCACCAGGATGGCACGAGGAACATATTTGCCACCTACAAAGAATAAAGTTAAGAGCTGTGAGATCTGGCAGAGGGAAAGGTTTATAGATACACTGGGAATGGAAGACAGCACGGACCCAAGACTTGTTCCAGGTCCTGCCACCAGGTGGCAGCAGACGTCTTTGGCCCCGACGGTGGTTCACAAAAGAGAGAAAATGATAGATTCACCAAAAGGGGATAAGGCGTGCCCAGGAATGGAAAGAGACCCCAGAGAAGTGGGAGACAGGGAAGGGAACCTGAGCTGCCCGGGCTCTTGCCTTTACCTGTGGCTTCATTGTAGTACACGGAGATGCGGTCCAGCTGCAGGTCGCTGTCCCCGTGGTAGGTGCCGGTGGGGTCGATGCCATGTTCATCACTGATCACCTCCCAGAACTGCCGGGCAGGAGCAACGAGACCACAACAAGTCAAGTCCCAGTCAACTACGTCCCCAACTACCATTTTATTTCATCTTTTTCTTAACTTTTTTCTTTTTTTTTTTGAGACGGAGTCTCGCTCTGTCGCTAGGCTGGAGTGCAATGCCGCTATCTCGGCTCACTGCAACCTCTGCTTCCCGGGTTCAAGCGATTCTCCTGCCTCAGCCTCCGGAGTAGCTGGGACTACAGGCGCGCGCCACCACGCCCAGCTAATTTTTTGTATTTTTAGTAGAGACGGGTTTCACCATGTTGACCAGGATGGTCTAGATCTCTTGATCCGCCCACCTCGGCCTCCTAAAGTGCTGGGATTACAGGCGTGAGCCACCGCGCCCAGCTTCTTTTAATTTTTAAGACAGGGTCTTCCTCTGTTGCCCAGCCTGCAGTGCAGTGGTGCAATCACGGATCACTACAGCCTGAAACTCCCAGGCTCAACCGATCCTCCCATCTCAGCCTCTCGAATAGCTGGGACCACAGACGCGCGCCACCACACCCAGTTAATTTTTTTTTGTTTTTTTTTTGAAGAGATGTGGCCGGGGGGAGGGGTCTCGCTTTGTTGCCCAGGATGGTCTCAAACCCCTGAGCGGGAGCGATCCCAATTAGCCCGCCTCAGCCCCACATCTCCCATTTTAATCCCACACGCGCTCAGGTCGTTGTTCTAGGGCCTGGCATCCCGTGTGCCTGCCACACCCTTCCCCTAGACACTCGCTCCCCCGGGAAAGCCACAGCTTTCCCTGCTCGGGATTATGTGCAGCGGGTCCCAAGTGCTCGGTGGGCGGATGGAGGTCGACCATACTTGGATAAGCGCCGCTGTTCTTCCCCCGAGCTGGGCACCGCCCCACCGCGCGGCGCACAAAAGGCTCGGGGCACTAGAAGAGCTGCTGCCGCAGTCGACCACCCCCCACCCTCCACGTGACTGCCGCGCACGCGCAGGTCGAGCCGCCGACAAAAGACTTCGCACGTGGGCGGGGCCAGGGGCAAGAATTCCGCGCGAGGGGCGGGGCCCGGGGTAGCGCGCCCCTCCCGGCGGGCAACGCCGCATTGTCCCCGCGCGCCAGCGGCGCCCTGGCCCCGCCCCGCAGGGCCCCGCCCTTCTGCTACAACGTAGCACCCGCACTTCCTCCCGCCCCTCCCCCGCTACACTGTAACCGCGCGCAAAAAAAAAAAAAAAACCCTTGGCCTCGGAATTTTATTCCTTTGCTAGATTTCTCCCCCTTGATTTAAAGCATTCTTTCTCTCTCATTAAGTCCTGAAGGACTCGTTAAAGAAAACCACACACCCCCATTTTCTCGACGTATCAGTTCACGCCCTAAAGAGGTCTCGCTTAGGGGCCATGAAAGCAAGAAAAATTAATCCCGTTCTTATTCTCCTTCCACCCAGGAACAACTACAGGACTGGCCCTCCGGGGTCGCGGGCGCGCTGGGGTCCCTGATCTTTTGTGAATGGTAGCGCCCGGCGCAGCCCACCCTGGCGCATCGCCCCCCGACCTTTGCACTGGAGCTCTCTGCAGCCGCCCGACAGCCTCACCCCTTCCCGCTCCCGTTTGGCCCTACGAACCCCGCAGGGGGGGCTGGGCGGGATGCACATGGGCAAAACCTCGCCCCGCTTTGTCTCCGACTGTTTCCGCATCTCTCTCCCTGCCCGGTTCTTGGACCGTTAGAAGCCCTTTTAAGTAACATATGTCCTTGGTCTTCCCGCCCCCGAAACCCGAAGAGCCCTTTTACTAGTTTCTCCAAAATCTGCCTGCCAAGAAAAATGATTCCCAGTTTTCCAAAAGCAAATGCTACTTATTATATATATAAATGTAACAAACTTGGGAGGGGCAAAGCTTGATTAAGAATGGAGAGTGCAAATGCCCCACAACCATTTTTTCATAACTTACCTGGATTTTTCCTTCTAAAAAGAAATAAAAGAGGTGTAAAATTCTTACCTTGGCACCGATCTGGTTGCCACACTGACCGGCCTGGATGTGCACGATTTCCCTCATGGTTAAAATTTATTTTTTTTGCTCGCCTCAAGGTATGTATGGGGCAAGAAAATAAGTAATTTTTTTTCTCTGCAGGTCGCAGGCTGGAAGATTGGAACGCGCCCCAGACGCTGGAGCAGCGAGGTGCGAACGCGGCGGCAGGAAGGTTCTGAGAGGGAGAAAGGAGAGGGGAGGGCGCGGAGGGAAGGCAGGCTGGGCGGGGCGCGCGTGCGCCGGGGCTGGGAGGCGGGAGAATCGGCCCCGCGCGCGGTCGGGAGACAAAGCCTCATCGAGCCTGGCCCTGATTAGTCGATGCCGGTCATGTACCAGGCGTCCATTGGCCTCTGAGCCAGTGGACGAGCGCAGTCCTCTTTGGGAGTTGTAGTCCCCTATTGTTCACGGTGCAAAATGAAGTGACGAATGGGTGGGTACCGGTTTGGTTTTTGTTGGGTTTTTGTTTTGTAAATGAAAAACGACCTTGCGCAAGATTCCTTTCCTCTGTGCCTGAGGTTTTTGTACAAAAAGTGAGCAGTTCTTGGGGATGCAGGAATTGAGAAGTCTGGGGTTCCAGAAGTTGGGTGGTGAGGCACGCCCTAAAAGCTCCCAGCTGCAGTACCTCTAGGGAAGACAGAATTGCTTAGCTCAGCGAAAAATGGGGAGGAGTGTGGCACCGTGCTCTGCTACCTCTGGCCTTTGGTGACCCAAGTCATGAACTTCAGTAAGCTTCTGCTCTCTCAAATACTTCAAGAAGGGAATCGCCCTCTTGCTATTTCCTTGGGAATTTTCGAGTCATTGTTTTGAAAGAGAAACAAAATTGCAGCAAGGGCTTTTCAGGATAGAGATGTTGTCTGGAGAGTATGTTCAAAGAATAAAATAGTTTAGAGAAACCGACATCGGGGATTTGTGAAACTAGAAGTCTCCATCCACGTAGGAGATCTGGGCCTTAGGGCAGACTTTGAAGACACCTTGATCTTCTTGTCAAACAGGGAACTATGGAATGAGATGCCTAATAGATTTTCAGTTTTTTCAGCCTACCTTTTTAGACATGTTAATGAAGTCAGTGGTTTTTCAATTCGCTTATTTCACTGACCAGGTGGCCGCCATTGCAACTCTGCAAGATACCCAGTATTGAAAAAGGAGAGAGGGGTAATTGATGGGGGAAAATTGGATGGGCTCAAGACAGAGTCCACCAGCTTCTTCCCAGAGATTTATTCACTTATTTGATAGTTACTATGTATCCACCAAATTAGGAACTATGGTTACAAAATGATTAAAAATTAGTTCCCTGTCCTCCAGGATGTTGCAGTCTGGCCACTCAGAAATGTAGTATCAAGTCAACATCATTGTTCATTCACATTCGATTACACACAGATCAATTTTTTTTTTTTTTTTGTATTTTTAGTACAGACAGGGTTTCGCCATGTTAGCCAGGATGGCCTCAATCCCCTGACCTCGTGATTCGCCCGTCTTAGCCTCCCAAAGAGCTGGAATTACAGGCGTGAGCCACCGCGGCGGGCAGATCAATGTATTTCTAAGTCGCCTTCTAAATAAGGGAACATCAACTTGTGTAAGCCCTCTCTTCCCACTTAAAATATAATGCTCTATGTTTTAGGGAAATGAAAACAGTCATTTTGTGGGAGTAGAAATAACTCAAAATACACAATCAGATAACTTGTTTCAATTTGTCTCTATATTAGCTGTAGGATCCTAGGAAAGTCCTTTTACTTTGCAGGACTTCAACTCCTTGTTTGTAAAATCTGCTTATTTGACTGTTGTGGACAGAATTGAGATAACCAACAGAAAGGACTTTATGAATTATGCAAGTGTTATAGTTACCATTTTCTTCATGTCTTATTGTGAGATAATAAAATGGGCCGGGTGCGGTGGCTCACGCCTGTAATCCCAGCACATTGGGAAGCCCAGGTGGGAGGATCACCTGAGGTTGGGAGTTCTAGACCAGCCTGACCAACATGGAGAAACCCCGTCTCTACTAAAAATACAAAATTAGCCGGTCGTGGTAGCGCATGCCTGTAATACCAGCTACTAGGGAGGCTGAGACAGGAGAATTCCTTGAACCCAGAAGGTGGAGATTGCGGTGAGCTGAGATCGCGCCATTGCACTCCAGCCTGGACAACAAGAGCGAAACTCCGTCTCAAAAAATAACAAATAAATGGCCGATCGCGGTGGCTTTCGCCTGTAATCCCACCACTTTGAAAGGCGAGGCGGGCGGATCACCTGAGGTCAGGAGTTCGAGACCAGCCTGACCAAATGGAGAAACCCGGTCTCTACTAAAAATACGAATTAGCTGGGTGTGGTGGCGCATGCCTGTAACCCCAGTTACTTGGGAGGCTGAGGCAGGGAGAATCGCTTGAACCCGGGAGGCGGCGGTTGCTGTGAGTCGAGATCGCGCCACTGCACTCCAGCCTAGGCAACAAGAGCTAAACTCCATCTCAAAATAAATTAATTAATTAAAAAATAAAAATAAATGATTTTATCATCCTTCCCTCGCCCCTCGAAAGGTGGGGACAGCCTTTAAGACAGAGTGCAAGCCAGTTTTCTCTGTTCGACTACAGATCTTTAGGATCTTGGATTTATGAAAATGACCTCAAAATGTCCGTCAGAGATGTATTCCCGGGAAGAAATAATATGACTTCTACTACAAACCAAATCAAAAGGAAATGAAATTCCACTGCAACAAGGAGTGAAATGCCACGCCTACGGGCTGTTCTCCAAACTGCAGCCCCCAGCCACGACTGCAACTCACTTTCATTTCTCATGAGTCAGCGGACACCATGTCTGGGAGGACCGAGGAAAGGCGCTCTGGCCGTACCGGACACGTCGGACGTCTATGGCAGAGCCCCTCTATCCATCGCCGGCAGCTGGCGCCAGACTCTCTGGTCGCGGTTTGGAAATCTGCGCGGGAAGTGGGTGGTGGGCGGGCAAGCGGTAGTGGGTTGTCCCTTGGAGCTGCCCAATCGACGTGCATTATTCTGTTGGCGCACCGCGGCCTTCAATTACCGTCATAGTAACTGATCTCAGCAGCCTGGTAGACACCTCCCATTTGAGCTGTAAGGGGGCGGGGAGGAAGGGGTGGGGATTTGGGTGTGCCTCTGCTCGACTGGCTGCAGCTGTGAAAGACAGCGGCAGCAGCCAATCAGCAAATCGGCTCTTTTCGGCACACGCACTCGCTCCACCCGGGTCGCGACCGTTACTGGTGGCGCGCGCGGGGACTCAAAGTAGGTGAGTTCTAGGGGCCTCGCCCACGGCTCCCCGGGAGCCATCTTGGTTCCCCCAGAAGGTGGGAGGGGCATGTCTTGGGTGCGACTGGGCGAAGGTGACTTGGAAGTTCGCTTCTCGGACCATAATACTCATCTTTACCTGGCGCCCCGCTCCGAGTTTAGGTATGAAGACGCGGAGACGTTGGGCCACAAGGGAACCCACTGAGGTGGGGACCAAAGATGGTGGCTCTTTGAATTGGAGCCAAGCGTGGTGGGCACTCGCTGAGTTGGCCTGTCATAAAGACAGAGTTGACTCTTTGTCCATGGGGCATCCTACTTTCCCTACCTGTCAACAGTTTCCCTTTAGAGTGGCATATTTTCAGGTGAATTCCATTTATGCTATTTTCTTTTCATCTCATTTGTTCCTTCATCAGTAGGCTCGGTGATGAGCCATCCCGAGGGCAGGGTTGATTTCCTGTTTGGTTCACAGATGTATGCCGAATACTTCAAACAGCACTAGGTATACCATAACCATTGAATGAATATGATGGACCCCAGGGGAAAGACACAGTTCCCCTAATTCAGTCCTGGAGGTAGGTGTGAAGGCAGAAATGGAAAGTAATGGTTACAGTGTAGCGAGAGATCTTAGGGTAAGCACAAGTCCATTGACCACTGTGGAACAGGCAGGATACACCAGGAACACCAGAAAGCAGGGAAGACACCAGGAAAAGGTTTGCTGAGAAAGTGACATTTGAGGCCGGGCGCGGTGGATCACGCCTGTAATCCCAACACTTTGGGAGGCCAAAGTGGGCGGATCACCTGAGGTCAGAGCTCGAGACCATGGTGAAACCCCGTCTCTACTAAAAATACAAAAATTAGCCGGGCGTGGTGGTGGGCGCCTGTAATCCCAGCTGCTCCGGAGGCTGAGGCAGGAGAATCGCTTGAACCCGGGAGGCAGAGGTTACAGTGAGCTAAGATAGCACCACTGTACTCCAGCCTGGATGACAAAGCGAGATTCCGTCTCAAAAAAAAAAAAAAAAAGTGACATTTGAACTGAATGTTAAAGAATAGGTAGAAGTTGGACCAGAAAACTAGGTGGGAAAAAGCCAAGGAATTGGTCTAAGGCATGAAGATTTGAGGGGACAAGAACAGTGTGTTCGAAGACTGGGGAAAAAGTCTGGCTGAACCATAGGCTTTTGCAGGTGAGGGGCAGGCATTACAAGATGTGAATTTCAGATCATGGAGAGTCTTGCTAAGGAGTTTAGATTTTATTCTGTGTGCACGAAAAACCATCAGAAGATTTTAGAGGAGAGACATTATCTGGGTGATTTGGGGCGTATCTTAACGTTATATACGCTTATATATGTTTCAAGGAGATCTGAAAATCTTAACCCAGCTATGTTGCAGTTTCTTTATCTGAAGAAATGGAAGATAATAATACCTACTTTACAAGGTTCTTGTGAAGATTAAATGAGTCAGAGTCAATATAAAGTAATTAGAACAGTGCTTGACACATAGGAAGCCTCTATATATGTCATCTTTTGTTATCATTTTTTGCAGTTGCATCTGATCATACTGAGGTGGTCTGGTAAAGTATAAAAAGCATGGGCTAAAAAAGAAAGAAAAACAACCAGGAACAGTGGCTCACGCTTGTAATCTCAGCACTTTGGGAGGGCAAGGTGGGCAGATCACCTGAGGTCAAGAGTTCGAGTCCACCCTGGCCAATATGGCAAAACCCCGTCTCTTCTAAAAATATAAAAATTAGCTGTGCGTGGCAGCTCGTGCCTGTAGTCCCAGCTACTTGGGAGGCTGAGGCAGGAGAATGGCTTGAACCCAAGAGACAGAGGTTGCAGAGAGCCAAGATTGTGCCACTGCACTTCAGCCTGTGCGACAGAGAGCAAGACTCCGTCTCAAAAAAAAAAAAAAAAAAAGGAGAAAGACAAAAAGAAGCATGGGTTTTGCAGCCAGAAGCACATTTATTCTTGTTCACTTAACCTGCTGGGATATCCTGAGCAAACTATTGAATGTATGTTTAGTATTAGTTTCCTAAATGCCTGCCTCATGTCTACTATGCCTGACCATAAGACAATGCCCAACACATGCTTGGCATGTGTTAGCAAAATAGCATTTTTCAAATTGTGGGTTGCAATCCAGTAGTGGATAGTGAAATCAATTTAGTAGGTTACAAATCAGCATTTAAAATATGTAGAACAGAAAAAAATAGAATGAAATATATCAGTATATTGTACGTAGTAAGGATAAACATTGTCTCTCAAAACTTGTTTCTATAAACAAGCACATGTTTTTATCTATTTATGTACTTGGGACATTACAATATTACTTTTTTTTTTTTTTTTTTTTTTTTTGAGATGGAGTTTCACTCTTGTTGCCCAGGCTGGAGTGCAATGGCATGATCTCAGCTCACCGCAACCTCCACGTCCTGGGTTCAAGCGATTCTTCTGCCTCAGCCTCCCAACTAACTGGGATTACAGGCATAAGCCACCATGCCCAGCTAATTTTTGTATTTTTAGTAGAGACAGAGTTTCTCCATGTTGGTCATGCTGGTCTCGAACTCCTGACCTCAAGTGATATGCCTTTCTCAGCCTAGCAAAGTGTTGGGATTATAGGCGTGAGCCACCACACCTGGCCTACAATATTTCTTGCTCTGCGTCATGGTCAAACTATGTTTTAAGGGCCGGACCCAGTGGCTCACACCTGTAATCCCATCACTTTGGTGGACCAAGGCAGGCGAATCACTTGTGGTCAGGAGTTCAAGATGAAACCTAACCAACATGGTGAAACTCCCTCTCTACTAAAAATACAAAAATTAGCCAGGCCTGGTGGCAGGTGCCTGTAATCCCAGCTATTCAGGAGGCTGAGGTGAGAGAATTGCTTGAACCCGGGAGGCAGAGGTTGCAGTGGGCCCAAGATCTTACCACTGCACTCCAGCCTGGGGAACAGAACAAGACTGTCTCTCAAAAGAAAAAAAAAAAAAATGTTTTAAGTGCTTCAGAAGGTTAACAACAGAAAGATTGGTGGAAAGAGAAGCATCAACATTCATAATGATCCAGTTTACCCCCCAGTTTTCAGTCTGATAACTCTGATGTTGTTTGTGTGAACCAATAATGAGGATAATTGATAATGTGTATCCTTCCCAGATCATGGAGGACACCCAGGCTATTGACTGGGATGTTGAAGAAGAGGAGGAGACAGAGCAATCCAGTGAATCCTTGAGGTGTAATGTGGAGCCAGTAGGGCGGCTACATATCTTTAGTGGTGCCCATGGACCAGAAAAAGGTCAGAGGGTATTGGATGCTCAAGTATTGATATAGGTCTTTTATTTTTGTGGGAAGGTATTTGGAGGGTTGCAAGAAGCTTATGTATGTTTCAATGAGATGTGAATTTTTCTTTTTGTATGAATGGAGGAGATGGGGCCGATTGAGTTGATTGTTGTAGGCTACTGCCCTGGGCTCACTAGAAGTGATTTTACTTTGATAAGAGAAGATTAAGAGATTGAAATGAAGTTTGGTGCAGTGACTCACACCTGTATTTCCAGTGCTTTGAGAGTCCAAGGCGGAATGATCACTTGAGACTAGGAGTTAGAGACCAGCCTGGGTAGCATAGCAAGACCCTGTCTCTACAAAAAAATTTTAAAATTAGCCAGGTGTGGTAGTTCATTGCACATCTGTAGTCCCACCTACTTGGGAGGCTGAGCCAGGATGATCGCTTGAACCCAGGAGTTCAAGATTGCACTGATCTATGATCATGCCACTGTATTCCAGCCTGGGTGACAGAATGAGACCCTGTCTCAAAAAAAATAATAAATAAAATCCAATTGTGTGCTCTGGAGATGGATGGTAGTGATGATTGCACAACAATGTGAATGCACTTAATGCCACTGAACTGTACACTTAAAATTATTAAGGTGATACATTTTGTGTTATATATATTTTATAACAGTAAAAAAAAAATCCATTGTGGATGGATGGGGTATCACATACACTTTTTCAGTGCCTAGATGTCCTAGGGCCTTCTATTTTTCTAATGCATACGGAGGCCTTGAGTGAGTAGTAGAGTACCTAATAGGCACTTTTTCCTAATGACAGGCCAGGACTCTGACCCTGGAACTTACCTGCCTCTCTAATTCTTAGATTTCCCACTACACCTCGGGAAGAATGTGGTAGGCCGAATGCCTGATTGCTCTGTGGCCCTGCCCTTTCCATCTATCTCCAAACAACATGCAGAGATTGAAATCTTAGCCTGGGACAAGGCACCTATCCTCCGAGACTGTGGGAGCCTTAATGGTACTCAAATCCTGAGACCTCCTAAGGTTTTGAGCCCTGGGGTGAGTCACCGTCTGAGGGACCAGGAATTGATTCTCTTTGCTGACTTGCTCTGCCAGTACCATCGCCTGGATGTCTCTCTGCCCTTTGTCTCCCGGGGCCCTCTGACTGTAGAAGAGACACCCAGGGTACAGGGAGGAACTCAACCCCAGAGGCTTCTGTTAGCTGAGGACTCAGAGGAGGAAGTAGGTAAGTTTGTATATTGGCAGGGTGAACGAGGAGACGGGAATAATGAGTGTACAACTGTCAACTTATTCTTTTCTGTTCTTGACAGATTTTCTTTCTGAAAGGCATGTGGTAAAAAAATCAAGGACCACATCTTCCCCCGTGGCAATGATAGTTCCAGAGAGGTGAGTGCCAAAGAGTCAGATACCTGAGTCTTCAAAATGAGGAAGAACCAGGGGCTAGAGGATCAATCTCTAAAAGAGATGATTATCATGAGAGTTGGGGCTGGGGAACCACACATATTCATTCACTCAGCTGAATGTTTATGGAGCACCTCTGATGTGCCAAGTGGAAAACAAATTGGAAACAGAAGAAGAAACACTACCTTGTGTCTCCCCTCAAGGAGCTCACAGTTGAGTTGAGGTATCCCTTCCAGGGAAGTAAATTCTATCGACTCTCTTTTCTTCCCTTCACAGTGATGAAGAGGGGCATTCCCCTGTCCTGGGTGGCCCTGGGCCGCCTTTTGCCTTCAATTTGAACAGTGACACAGATGCGGAAGCAGGTCAGCAATCAGCCACAGAGGAGGCCTCCTCAGCTGCCAGAAGAGGTGCCACTATAGAGGCAGAGCAGTCTGAAGCTGAAGTTGTAACTGAAATCCAGCTTGAAAAGGATCAGCCTTCAGTGAAGGAGAGGGACAATGACACAAAAGTCAAGAGGGGTGCAGGGAATGGGGTGGTTCCAGCTGGGATGATTCTGGAGAGGAGCCAACCTCCTGGAGAGGACAGTGACACAGATGTGGATGATGACAGCAGGCCTCCTGGAAGGCCAGCTGAGGTCTATTTGGAAAGGGCTCAGCCTTTTGGCTTCATCGACAGCGACACCGATGCGGAAGAAGAGGGGATTCCAGCAACCCCAGTTGTCGTTCCTATGAAGAAGAGGAAGATCTTTCATGGAGTTGGTACAAGGGGTCCTGGAGCACCAGGCCTGTCCCATCTGCAGGAGAGCCAGGCTGGTAGTGATACAGATGTGGAGGAAGGCAAGGCCCCACAGGCTGTCCCTCTGGAGAAAAGCCAAGCTTCCATGGTTATCAACAGTGATACAGATGATGAGGAAGAAGTCTCAGCAGCGCTGACTTTGGCACGTCTGAAAGAGAGCCAGCCTGCTGTATGGAACAGAGATGCAGAAGAGGACATGGCCCACCATGCGGTCCTTCTCCAGCGATGCCAAACCACCACTGGGAGAGACAGTGACACAGATGTGGAGGAGGAAGAACTCCCAGTGGAAAATAAAGAAACTGTCCCCAAGGCTCACACAAAGATTAGAGCCCTTGTTAGAGCACATTCAGAAAAGGACCAGCCTCCTTTTGGGGACAGTGATGACAGTGTGGAAGCAGATAAGAGCTCACCTGGGATCCACCTGGAAAGAAGCCAAGCCTCCATCACAGTGGGCATCAACACACAAGTGGAGGAGGAAGTCCCGCCAGGGTCAGCCATTGTACATATGAAGAAGCATCAGGTGTCTATGGAGGGGACAAATCAAACAGATGTGAAAGCAGACGGGGGACCAGCAAAGCTGCTTGTGGTATCTCTAGAGGAAGCCTGGTCTCCACATGGGGACTCTGAAATAGATGCAGAGGAGGGCACCTCCTTAGCAGCCTCAGCAGTTGCAGATGTAAGAAAGAGCCAGCTTCCAGCAGAAGGGGATGCTGGGGCAGAGTGGACTGCAGCTTGTCTTAAGCAGGAGAGAGCTTATGAGGTGGGGGCCCAGGGTGGGTCACCTGTGGCACAAGTGGAGCAGGACCTCCCTACCTCGAGAGAGAACCTCACAGATCTGGTGGTGGACACTGACACTCCAGGGGAATCCACCCAGCCACAGAGAGAGGGAGCCCAGGTCCCCACAGGAAGGGAGAGAGAACAACATGTGGGTAGGACCAAGGACTCTGAAGACAACTGTGATGGTAAGTGCTGGCCTTCCTTCCTTGACCTCTGAAATAAACCAGGGTTCTAACAGTTGGGGTTGGGGAGAGAAAGGTAGGGATTATTTAAGGAGTTTAGTGTCAGGTATGTTTTTTTTTTTTTTTAATTATCTAATATTCCTCCCCTACCAGATTCTGAAGATCCGGATCTGCAAGCTACCCAATGCTTTCTGGAGAATCAGGGCCTGGAAGGTGAGGACTTCTGTGTTATTTGAATCCTGTACCAGTGGGAGCTGGGAGATTAGACTGGTGGTCCTTGAAGGGTAAAGGCTAGTGTGGGTAGGGTAGGAGACCAGGAATCAGACCCTGCAGTAGTATGGAGGAGATGTACTTAGGTCATCTTTTCCTATACAGCAGTCCAGAGCATGGAGGATGAACCTACCCAGGCCTTCATGTTGACTCCACCCCAAGAACTTGGCCCTTCCCATTGCAGCTTCCAGACAACAGGTACAAGAAACTCTTACCTCCTCTGTGCCCCCAGTTTTGCATTCTCTTTTTTTTTTTCCTTTGTCACTCAGGCTGGAGTGCAGTGGCGCCGTCTCAGCTCACTGTAACCTCCACCTCCCAGGCGGTATCTCTTCCTTCAGCTTCCCAAGTAGCTGGGATTACAGCCGCCTGTCACCATGCTTGGCTAAATTTTTTGTATTTTTAGTAGAGACAGGGTTTCACCATGTTGGCCAGGCTGGTCTCAAACCCTTGACCTCAAGTGATCCGCCTGCCTCAGCCTCCCAAAATGCTAGGATTGCAGGCGTGAGCCACTGCGCCCGGCCTGCATTCTTTCTTGATTTGCCTTCCTACATGTTTCTTTCATACTCTGATGACAATCAACCCTTTGTATATGCGAGTTTGCATCCGTGAATTCAACCAGCTACAGACTGAAAATATTTAGGGACTGGCCTGGACAACAGAGAGAGACCTGGTCTCCACAAAAATGAAAAAATTAGCCCAGCATAGTAGTGAGCACCTGTAGTCCCAGCTACATGGGAGGCCAGGATGGGAGGTTCACTTGAGCCCAGCCTGGGCAATAGCCTTTCCCTCAACCCCCACCCCCAATGTCTCTTAAAAAAAACCACATTATTGCATCACTATTCACAGTAGGCAAGATATGCAACCAAACTAAATGTTCATCAACAGATGAATGGATAAAGAAAATGTAGGCCGGGGTCGGGCACAGTGGCTCACGCCTCTAATCCCAGCACTTTGGGAGGCCAAGGCAGGCAGATCACCCGAGGTCAAGAGTTTGAGAACACCTTGACCAACATGGAGAAACCCCGTCTCTACTAAAAATACAAAATTAGCTGGGTCTGGTGGTGCATGCCTGTAATCCCAGCTACTCAGGAGGCTGAGTCACGAGAATCCCTTGAACCTGGGAGGCGGAGGTTGTGGTGAGCTAAGATTGTGCCATCACACTCCAGCCTGGGCAACAAGAGTGAAACTCTGTCTCAAAAACAATAGAAAGAAAAGAAAACGTAGGCGGGGCACAGTGCCTAATGCCTGTGATCTCAGCACTTTGGGAGGCCGAAGTGGGCGGATCACATGAGGTCAGGAGTTTGAGACCAGCCTGGCCAACATAGTGAAACCCTGTCTCTACTAAAAATACAAAAATTAGCTGGGCATGGTGGCAGGTGCCTGTAGTCTCAGCTACTCAGGAGGCTGAAGCAGGAGACTCATTTGAACCCCAGAGGCAGAGGTTGCAGTGAGCCAAGATCACGCCACTGCACTCCAGTATGGGTGACAGAGTGAGACTTCGTCTCAAATAAAAAAAAGAAAATGTGTATATAGGCTGGGTGCGGTGGCTCAAAATACAAAAATTAGCTGGGCATAGCGGCATGCACTTGTAGTCTTAGCTACTCGGGAGGCTGAGATGGGAGGATTGCTGGAGCCTAAGACACAGAGATTGCAGTGAGCTGAGATCACGCCACTGCACTCCAAACTGGGCGACAGAGCAAGACTCAATCTAAAAAAGAAAATGTGTTTATATACACAATGGAACAGTATTCAGCCACAAAAGAGAATGAAATCCTGTCATCTACAGCAACATGGATGAACCCTGAGGACATTATGTTAAGTGAAATAAGTTGGCACAGAAAGACAAATATTGCACGCTCACTCATGTGGCAGCTAAAAACATGGATCTCATGGAAGTAGAGAGTAGAATGATGGTTACCAAAGGCTGGGAAGGGTAGAGGGACCGGATGCATAAAGAGGTTGGTTAATAGATACAAAAATACAGTCAAGATTGAATGAATAAGTTCTAGTATTCAGTTCCACAGTAGGGTTACTATAGTTAATAATTTATTGTATATTTCAAAATAGCTAGAAGAGATTTGATATGTTTCCAATACAAAGAAATGATAAATGTTTGAGATAGTGGATATTCCAATTATCTTGGTTTTATCATTGTACACTGCATGCATGAGTCAAAATAGCACAGGTACCGCATAAATATGTACCATTATTATGTGTCGATGAAAAAGAAAATGTGGTATATATACACAGTGGAATACTATTCAGCCTTTAAAAAGTAGGAAATTCCAGCCAAGCATGGTGGCTCACACCGGTAATCCCAGCACTTTGGGAGGCTAGGATGGGCGGATCACTTGAGTCCAAGAATTCAAGACCAAACCCCATATCTACAAGAAATACAAAAAATTAGCCGGGCGCATTGGCACATGCTATAGTCCCAGCTACTCAGGAGGCTGAGGTGAGAGGATCTCCTGAGCCCAGCAGTTGGAAGTTGCAGTGAGCCAATATCATGCCACTGCACTCCAGCCTGGGTGACAGAGTGAGACTGTGTCTCAAAAAGAAAAAGAGAGAGACTATTCAGGGAACTCTCTTATTAGGCTATGATGTTTTTATTTTTTTATTTTTTTGAGACAGGGTCTCTGTCACTCAGGCTGGAGTGCAGTGGTATGATGAGAGACTATTCGGGGAACTCGTATTAGGCTATGATGTTTTTCCTTTTGTTGTTGGGGTTTTTTTTCTTTTTTTTTTTTTTTTGAGACAGGGTCTCTGTCACTCAGGCTGAAGTGCAGTGGTATGATCGCAGCTCACTACAGTCTTGACTTCTGGGGTTCAAATAGTTCTTCTACCTCAACCTCCTGGGTAGCTGAGACTACAGGACTACAGGTCCCTGCCCCCACACCTGGCTAATTTTTTTGTATTTTTTTAGAGATGGGGTTTTGCCATGTTGTTCAGGCTAGTCTCAAACTCCTGACCTCAAGCAATCTTCATGTCTTGGCCTCCCAAAGTGCTGGGATTACATGTCTGAGCCACCATGCCCGCCCAAGGCTATGACCTTTTTGAGACAAACGTTAAATGTTGTAACTACCACCCTTATTCCCAGCTTTCCTTTAATAACCTGTTCAGATTTATTATTTATGAGTTTATCTAAATCTTTTCTCATCATATTTATTATGTCAATCTGTACTTCCCTTTCCCTCCTCCTCTCCTTTTCTCTCTCTCTCTCCCTCTCTCTCTCTTCCTTCCTCCCTTCCAGGTACCCTAGATGAACCATGGGAGGTCCTGGCTACACAGCCATTCTGTCTGAGAGAGTCTGAGGACTCTGAGACCCAGCCTTTTGACACCCACCTTGAGGCCTATGGACCTTGCCTGTCTCCACCTAGGGCAATTCCAGGAGACCAACATCCAGAGAGCCCAGTTCACACAGAGCCAATGGGGATTCAAGGCAGAGGGAGGCAGACTGTGGATAAAGGCATGGGTATACCAAAAGAAACAGCAGAGAGGGTGGGCCCTGAGAGAGGGCCACTGGAGAGAGAAACTGAGAAACTGCTACCGGAAAGACAGACAGATGTGACGGGAGAGGAAGAATTAACCAGGGGGATACAGGACAGAGAACAAAAACAGTTGTTAGCTAGAGACACCCAGAGACAAGAATCTGACAAAAATGGGGAAAGTGCAAGTCCTGAAAGAGATAGGGAGAGTTTGAAGGCAGAAATTGAGACATCCAAGGAAATACAAGAGAAACAAGTACAGAAGCAGACCCTTCCAAGCAAAGCATTTGAGAGAGAAGTAGAGAGACCAGTAGCAGACAGAGAGTGTGAGCCAGCTGAGTTAGAAGAGAAGGTGCCCAAAGTGATCCTGGAGAGAGATGCACAGAGAGGGGAGCCAAAGGGAGGGAGCCAGGACCAGAAAGGGCAGGCCTCCAGCCCAACACCAGAGCCTGGGGTGGGGGCGGGGGACCTTCCGGGACCTACCTCAGCCCCCGTACCTTCTGGGAGCCAGTCAGGTGGAAGGGGATCCCCAGTGAGCCCCAGGAGGCATCAGAAAGGTAAGTGAAGGCAGAGGGGAACTCGAGGTGATACACAGGCCTCATAATAATCAACCCCTGGGCAACCAGCTGCCTGCAACTCAGCCACCTTTGTGTTTATTTTCTGTCTAGGCCTCCTGAATTGCAAGATGCCACCCACTGAGAAGGCTTCCAGGATCAGAGCTGCTGAGAAGGCTTCCAGGGTGAGAGCTGCTTTTTCTACCTCCTACTCCACAAGTCATCTCTATATCCTCTCCAACGCTCCTTCACCTAGCCTCACTTTAATCTATTCTTTTCTCATTATTCAGTTTTCTTCCATTTTTATCACTCCTTGATTGGCTTCTATTCCTTTATCCTCGGCACCCATTGTTTTCCATATCTGTTTCCCAAGTTGTATCTCCTACCTGACTCAAAAGAAAGATCCTTCGTGTTTCTTCTTTCTTTGCCCCAGCCATCCTTTTCATTACCATCATCCATGTGTGGAGAACACTATAGTAGCATTATGGAGACAGGTCCATGGGGAAAGGTAGCTTCCCAGGTATATCCCAGTCTAATGGAGGAGAGATCATAGACAGAAAGGGAAATCCAGTAAGCATATTTTTTTTTTTTTTTTTTGAGACAGAGTTTCGCTCTTTTTACCCAGGCTGGAGTGCAGTGGCGCGATCTCGGCTCACCGCAACCTCCGCCTCCCGGGTTCAAGAGATTCTCCTGCCTCAGCCTCCCGAGTAGCTGGGATTACAGGCATGCGCCACCACCCCGGCTAATTTTGTATTTTTAGTAGAGACGGGGTTTCTCCATGTTGGTCAGGCTGGTCTTGAACTCCCGACCTCAGGTGATCCACCTGCCTCGGCTTCCCAAAGTGCTGGGATTACAAGCGTGAGCCACCGCGCCCAGCCCAGTGAGCATATTTTTTGTTTTGTTTTTGTTCTTTTTTGAGACAGAGTCTCTCTCTGTCACCCTGGCTGGAGTGTGCAGTGGCGTGATCTTGGCTCACTGCAACCTCCATCTCCCGGGTTCAAGTGATTCTCCTGCTGCAGCCTCCCAAGTAGCTGGGACTACATGTGCGTGTCACCACGCCCAGCTAATTTTTATGTGTTTTTTTGAGACAGAGGCTCACTCTGTCACCCAGGCTGGAGTGCAGTGGCGCGATCTTGGCTCACTGCAACCTCTGCCTCCCAGGTTCAAGCGATTATCCTGCCTCAGCCTCCCAAGTAGCTGGGACTACAGGCACCTGCCAACACACCCGGCTAATTTTTTTTGTATTTTTAGTAGAGACGGGGTTTCACTATGTTGGCCAGGCTGGTCTTGAACTCCTGACCTCGTGATCCACCCACCTTGGCCTCCCAAGGTGCTGGGATTATAGCCGTGAGCCACTACGCCTGGGCGAAATCCAGTAAGCCTATCTAACCATAAACAAGTATCAAGAACAGTATCCAAGTTCTATCTCTTTTCTCCACCTCCTCCCCCTCACTTGCTTCTGTTTCTCCCTAGGGCGATCAGGAATCTCCAGATGCTTGTCTGCCTCCTACAGTGCCTGAAGCCTCAGCCCCACCCCAAAAGCCCCTTAACTCTCAGAGCCAGAAACATCTTGCACCTCAGCCCCTTCTTTCTCCCCTTTCACCTTCTATCGAGCCAACCATTCGTAAGACCGGGCAGGATAGGAGTCAGGAAGCTCCAGAGACTCCCTTGTCCTCAGAGCTGGAGCCTTTCCACCCAAAGCCTAAAATCATAACTCGGAAGTCCTCCAGGATGACACCCTTTCCAGCTACCTCTGCTGCCCCTGAGCCCCACCCTTCCACCTCCACAGCCCAGCCAGTCACCCCCAAGCCCACATCTCAGGCCACTAGGAGCAGGACAAATAGGTTCGCTGTCAAGACTCCTAAACCAGTTGTCCCCACAGTCCCTGAGCTCCAGTCTTCCACCTCCACAGACCAGCCTGTCGCCTCTGAGCCCACATCTCAGGCTACTAGGGGAAGAAAAAATAGATCCTCTGTCAAGACCCCTGAAGCAGTTGTGCCCACAGCCCTTGAGCTCCACCCTTCCACCTCCACAGACCAACCTGTCACCCCCAAGCCCACATCTCGGACCACTAGGAGCAGGACAAATATGTCCTCTGTCAAGACCCCTGAATCAACTGTCCCTATAGCCCCTGAGCTCCCACCTTCCACCTCCACAGAGCAGCCTGTCATCACTGAGCCCACATATCAGCCTACTAGGGGAAGAAAAAATAGGTCCTCTGTCAAGACCCCTGAAACAGTTGTGGCCACAGCCCCTAAGCTCCAGCCTTCCACCTCCACAGACCAGCCTATCACTCCTGAGCCCACATCTCAGGCCACCAGGGGTAGGACAAATAGGTCCTCTGTCAAGAGCCCTGAAACAGTTCTCCGCACAGCCCCTGAGCTCCAGCCTTCCACCTCCACACACCAGCCAGTCACTGCCAAGCACACATCTCAGGCCACCAGGGGCAGGACAAATAGGTCCTCCGTCAAGACCCCTGAACCAGTTGTCTCCACAGCCCCTGAGCTCCAGCCTTCCACCTCCACACACCAGCCTATTACCCCCGAGCCTACATCTCAGGCTACTAGGGGAAGAACAGATAGAACCTCTGTCAAGACTCCTAAAATAGTTGTGCCCACAGTCCCTGAGCTCCAGGCTTCCACCTCCACAGACCAGCCTGTCACCTCTGAGCCCACATCTCGGACCACTAGGGGAAGAAAAAATAGGTCTTCTGTCAAGACCCCTGAAACAGTTGTGCCCACAGCGCCTGAGCCCCGTCCTACCACCTCCACAGACCAGCCTGTCACCCCCAAGCCCACATCTCGGGCCACTAGGGGCAGGACAAATAGGTCATCTGTCAAGACCCCTGAATTAATTGTCCCTATAGCCCCTGAGTTTCACCCTTCCACCTCCAGAAGCCAGCTTGTCACCCCTGAGCCCACATCTCGGGCCACTAGGGGCAGGAAAAATAGGTCCTCTGTCAAGACCCCTGAACCAGCTGTCCCCACAGCCCCTGAGCTCCATCCTACCACCTCCACAGACCAGCCTGTCACCCCCAAGCCCACATCTAGGGCCACTAGGGGAAGGACAAATAGGTCCTCTGTCAAGACTCCTGAACCAGTTGAACCAGCAGCCTCTGATCTTGAGCCTTTTACCCCCACAGACCAGCCTGTCACCCCTGAGGCCATACCTCAGGGTAGTCAGAGCAAAACACTGAGGTCTTCCACAGTAAGTGCTATGCTAATTCCTACTACCCCTGAATTCCAATCTCCTGTCACCACAGACCAGCCTATTTCCCCTGAGCCTATTCCTCAAGCCAGTTGCATCAAGAGGCAGAGAGCCACTGGGAATCCTGGCTCCCTCACAGCTCCCATTGACCATAAGCCTTGCTCTGCACCCCTGGAACCTAAATCCCGGCCCTCAAGGAACCAAAGATGGGGAGCAGTGAGAGCAGATGAATCCCTTACAGCCATTCCTGAGCCTGCCTCTCCCCAGCTTCTTGATATACCAACTCATGCCTCCCAGATCCGAAAAGTGGAACCAGCAGGTAGATCTAGGTTCACCCCAGAGCTCCAGCCTAAGGCCTCTCAAAGCCGCAAGAGGTCTTTAGCTATCATGGATTCACCACCACATCAAAAACAGCCCCAAAGAGGGGAAGTCTCCCAGAAGACAGTGATTATCAAGGAAGAGGAAGAAGATACTGCAGAGAAGCCAGGGAAGGAAGAGGTGAGGAGAGGGCTAGGACCACAAAGCTGGGAAAAATGGCTTCGGGGCTCTGAAACTCCCACCAAGATTTTTCTCAATCTCAGGATGTCATGACTCCAAAACCAGGCAAGAGAAAGAGAGACCAGGCAGAGGAGGAGCCCAACAGAATACCGAACCGCAGCCTCCGACGGACCAAACTTAACCAAGAATCAACAGCCCCCAAAGTAAGAGACAAGGGCATGGGACTTTGTGGGAGACAGAGATGAGGGGAGGATGCAAGGAGACCTGGAGGATTGTAGAGATGGGTGCTGATGGTGTGGGTTGCTGTGACCACCTCGGGTCAACCCTTCCACAGGTGCTCTTCACAGGAGTGGTGGATGCTCAGGGAGAGCGGGCCGTGCTGGCACTGGGGGGAAGTCTGGCTGGTTCAGCGGCAGAGGCTTCCCACCTGGTCACTGATCGCATCCGCCGGACAGTCAAGTTCCTGTGTGCCCTGGGGCGGGGAATCCCCATTCTCTCCCTGGACTGGCTGCATCAGGTGAGAGGCCAAGGGATGATGACAGACCAATATAGTGGCAAGACTGCTCACGTAGTACCCTAGAAAGTTGTGGAAGGGAAGAGGCGTTACAGGAAGACAGGGGCATTAGTGAGCCAGAAGCCTGAATGATTTAAAAGACATTTTGTGAGCTCTCTCTAAGTGCTAGGCAGCAGAGCTGGGTGAGGGGCTGGGCTGAGCTTTGATGCTGACTGCTGCTGTCCTTAGTCCCGTAAGGCCGGTTGCTTCTTACCCCCGGATGAATATGTGGTGACCGACCCTGAGCAAGAGAAGAACTTTGGCTTTAGCCTTCAAGACGCACTGAGTCGGGCTCGGGAGCGAAGGCTGCTGGAGGTGAGAGGCTATCTCTTGACCTGTGCTTCAGCCCTCCCTCCAGTGCTTCCCAACCTACAATACCGTCTCCACCATTTCTTTCTCTTAGGGCTATGAGATCTATGTGACCCCTGGAGTCCAGCCACCACCACCTCAGATGGGAGAGATCATTAGCTGCTGTGGAGGCACATACCTACCCAGCATGCCTCGGTCCTATAAGGTATGCTTAGGATGTTCTGGGTCTGGGTGAGGTGGCAGTGGCAGTTAAAGAGGTGGCTGGAATGGCAAAGGTTGGAGGGGAAAAAAAATGGAGGTACAGAAAAGAATATAGAGTAGTGAGAGGGTGGGGAAAGACCTATGGTATAGAAAGGGATAGGAATGAGGGGACAGATCTGCTGATACACCCATATAACAATCACCGAGATTCAGCAGCTTAATTTAGATTATGCTACTTTTGCTCCATCTATCCCTTTTTTCCTTTGATTTTCTTTGCTGAAGTATTTTCTTTCTTTTTATTTTTCTTTATTCTTTCTTTTTTTCCTTTCTCTTTCTTTACTGAAGTATTTTAAAACAAACTGCCGGGGCCGGGCGCGGTGGCTCAAGCCTGTAATCCCAGCACTTTGGGAGGCCGAGACGGGCGGATCACAAGGTCAGGAGATCGAGACCATCCTGGCTAACACGGCGAAACCCCGTCTCTACTAAAAACACAAAAAATTAGCCGGGCGAGGTGGCGGCGCCTGTAGTCCCAGCTACTCGGGAGGCTGAGGCAGGAGAATGGCGGGAACCCGGGAGGCGGAGCTTGCAGTGAGCTGAGATCCGGCCACTGCACTCCAGCCTGGGCGACAGAGCGAGACTCCGTCTCAAAAAAAAAAAATAAAATAAAACAAACTGCCAATATTACATTATTTCTTCCTACATACTTAAATATACATCTCTAAGAAATATGTGCATTTTGTTTCATAATCACAATGCCATTATTGATCCTAAACAAAGTTAACAGTAGTTTATTGGTCATTTGCTCCCACTCCATTAATAAAATTTCCCCCATTGACTGAAAAATCTCTCTATGCAGTTGTTCAAATCAGGATTCAAATAAAGTCCACATACTGCCACAACTATTATCCTCTTAATTCTCTTTACTCTACAGCATCCCTTAACCCACCCAGCTATTTTTATGCCATCAATTTCCTGCAGAAACTGGGTCACTTGTCCTTTAGAATGTTCCTCAGTGTGGAATTTTGGGTTTGCCTCCTTGTTGCATCATTTATCTTGTTCCTCTGTATTCCATATTTCCTGGAAACTGCAGATAATTGTAAAAGCTTGAATGAATTCAGGTTCATCTTTCTAGCAAGTGTGTTTCTTTTTTTTTTTTTTTTTTGAGACAGAGTCTTGCTCTGTCGCCAGGCTGGAGTACAGTGGAGTAATCTTGGCTTACTACAACCTCTGCCTCCTGGGTTCACACCATTCTCCTGACTCAGCCTCCTGAATAGCTGGGACTACAGGCGCACGCCACCACACCCAGCTAATTTTTTTTTTTTTTTTTTTGAGATGGAGTCTTGCTCTGTCGCCCAAGCTAGAGTGCAGTGGCGCAATCTCAGCTCACTGCAAGCTCCGCCTCCTGGGTTTACACCATTCTCCTGCCTCAGCCTCCCAAGTAACTGGGACTACAGGCGCCTGCCACCACGCCCGGCTAATTTTTTTGTGTTTTTAATAGAGACGGGGTTTCACCGTGTTAGCCAGGATGGTCTTGATCTCCTGACCTCGTGATCTGCCCGCCTCGGCCTCCCAAAGTGGTGGGATTACAGGAGTGAGCCACTGTGCCTGGCCTAGCAAGAGTAGTTCATAGACAGTATGCGGTGTGCTTCACTTGGCTTCATATAGGAGGTATTATTTTAGTGATGCTAAGACTGGTTAGTGGGTCCTGAACCCATTTCTAGGATTCTTTTTCACCCCTGATTTTGTCTTTGCTGTCTTCCCTAGCCTCAGAGAGTTGTGATCACATGCCCTCAGGACTTCCCTCGTTGCTCTGTTCCACTGCGTGTTGGGCTGCCCCTCCTCTCACCTGAGTTCCTGCTGACTGGAGTGCTGAAGCAGGAAGCCAAGCCAGAGGCCTTTGTCCTTTCCCCTTTGGAGATGTCATCTACCTGAGAACTCCACTACCCTTTTCCCTCCCAGACCACGAATTAGAAGATATTTGGAAGAAAGAACTCAGGGCGTTAGAAAGGATTGGGGTATATTGATACAACTTGTCCTGGAACATGTGTGGGACCAGAAATCTTCATGAATAAATGAAAAGATAAGGCGTTTGGAAGCCACAGGTGGTGGTTGTTTTTGTTTTGTTGTTTCATTTTTATGGCCATTTTATTTGTAGTTTTTTATTTGTATAGATTTAGGGGATACAAGATTTCTTACATGTATATACTAAATGGCCATTTTAAAATTAGTTTCATGCTCAGATGTCATAAGTGGCAGGTATCTTTAGCTAGACTGTTGTAGTTATTGCTCAATGCCACTCATGGTGTCCTACCTCCTATTTGGAAACCATCTCTATTGTTTTCTTACTGAGATTTTTTGGAGTCAGGAACTTGAAGGGATGCTTGGAGTGAGTAGATTTGAGGGTCCAGTTATGGAGTGCTACTAAAACATTTTCTTCTCTCCTGGCCTCTGGAAGCATCTTTAGCTTTGACTTTGGGCAAGTCTCTGTACTTTTCTGGCCTGCTTTTCCAGGATTTATAAAATTAGAGCTTAGGCTTGACCTCTGTGATAAATAAATATTCACTCTGTGCCTTATGGTGTAGTGTAGTTTTTTAAAATGTCTAGGTCTCAAGACACAAACTTTAAAAAAAAAAGTCACGGACTTGTATTTAATTCATCATTATTTTCTATTTAGGGCAAATTATATAACATTTCTTAAGGTTTTTTTTTTTTTTTTTTCTTGAGACAGGGTTTCATCTCTGTCACCCAGGCTGGAGTGCAGTGGCACCATCTCAGCTCACTGCAACCTCCACCTCCCAGTTCAAGCAGTACTCCCACCTCAGCCTCCTGAGTAGCTAGGACTGCAGGCACACACCACCATGCCTGGCTACTTTTTTTTTTTTTTTTTTTTTTTTTAATTGTTTAGTAGAGACGGGGCTCTATTAAATTTTTGTATTTTTGGTAGAGACGAGGTTTTGTCATGTTGCCCAGGCTGGTCTCTAACTTCTAACCTCAAGTGACACACCCACCTCAGCCTCCTGAGTAGCTGGGATTGCAGGCACATGCCACCACGCCCAGCTAATTTTTGTATTTTTAGTAGAGATGGGATTTCACCATGTTGGCCAGGCTGGTCTTGAACTCCTGACCTCAGGTGATCCACCTGTCTTGACTTCCCAAAGTGCTGGGATTACAGACATGAGCTACCATGACTGGCCTTTTATTTTTTTGAGACAAGGTCTCACTCTGTTGTCTAGGCTGAAGTCTAGTGGCTTGATGTCAGCTCACTGCAGCCTTGACCTCCTGGGCTCAAATGATTTTCCTCTCAGCCTCCCAAGTAGCTGGGACCATAGGTGTGTGCCACCATGCCTGGTGAATTTTTGTATTTTTGGTAGAGACAAGGTTTTGTCATGTTGCCCAGGCTGGTCTCTAACTCCTGACCTCAAGTGATCCACTTCAGCCTCCAAAAGTGCTGGGATTACAGGCTTGAGTCACCGTGCCCAGCCAAATTTAAAATTTAAAAGTTGATTACAAGGATGTGGAGAAATTAGAATCCTTATACATTGCTGGTAGGAATATTAGATGGTTCAGCCTTTGTGGTAAGCAGTTTGATGGTTCCTCAAAAAGTTAAACATATGGATGGGCACAGTGGCTCACACATGTAATCCCAGCACTTTGGAGGCCAAGACGGGCAGATCACTTGAGCTCAGGAGTTCACGACCAGCCTGGGCAACATGACAAAACCTTGTCTCTACCAAAAATACAAAAATTCACCGGGCATGGTGGCACACACCTATGGTCCCAGCTACTTGGGAGGCTGAGAGGAAAATTGTTTGAGCCCAGGAGGTCAAGGCTGCAGTGAGCCAACATCAAGCCACTGCACTTCAGCCTGGGCAACAGAGTGAGACCTTGTCTCAAAAAAATAAAAGGCCAGTCATGGTGGCTCATGTCTGTAATCCCAGCACTTTGGGAAGTCAAGACAGGTGGATCATCTGAGGTCAGGAGTTCAAGACCATCCTGGCCAACATGGTGAAACCCCATCTCTACTAAAAATACAAAAATTAGCCAGTCATGGTGGCAGGCATCTGCAATCCCAGCTACTTGGGAGGCTGAGGCAGAAGAATTGCTAGAACCTGGGAAGTGGAGGTTGCAGTGAGTTGAGATTGTGCCGCTGCACTCTGGCCTGGGTGATAGAGCAAGACTCCACCTAAAAAAAAAAAAAAAAAAAAAAAAGCCCGGGTGCAGTGGCTCACGCCTGTAATCCTAGCACTTTGGGAGGCTGAGGCGGGTGGATCATGAGGTCAGGAGATAGAGACCATCCTGGCAAACATGGAGAAACTCCAACTCTACTAAAAATATAAAAAAATAGCTAGGCGTGGTGGCGGGCGCCTGTAGTTCCAGTTACTCAGGAGGCTGAGGCAGGAGAATGGCATGAACCCAGGAGGCAGAGCTTGCAGTGAGCTGAGATCGCGCCACTGCACTCTAGCCTGGGCAACAGAGTGAGACTCTGTCTCAAAAAAAAAAAAAAAAAAAGTAACTTATTTTCTGGCTGGAACCATGTAGGGTGTCGTAAAGAAAAAGGAGAGGGCCAGGGTGTGGTGGCTCACACCTATAATCCCAACATTTTGGGAGGCCGAGGTGGGCAAGTCACCTGAGGTCAGGAGTTCCAGACCAGCCTGACCAATATGACGAAACCTCGTCTCTACTAAAAATACAAAACAAATTAGCCGGGCATGGTGGCAGGTGACTTGATCCCAGCTACTCAGGAGGCTGAGGCAGGAGAATTGCTTGAACGCAGGAGGGGGAGGTTGCATTGAGACGAGATCGCGCCATTGCACTCCAGCATGGAAGACAGAGTGAGACCCCGTCTCAAAAAAGAAAAAAAAAAGGAAAAAAAGAAGGAGGTTCCTGCTATGCCAGAAACCCTTAAAAAGCGAAGGAATTTCCCACAGTTGAAGATCAAAGGCCTGAGAAAGAAGTTTGCCCAAAAGATGCTTCAAAAGGCAAGGAGGAAACTTATCTATGAAAAAGTGAAACACTATCACAAGGAATATAGGCAGGTGTACAGAACTGAAATTCAAATGGCTAGGACGGCCAGAAAAGCTGGCAACTTCTATGTACCTGCAAAACCCAAACTGACATTTGTCATCGGGATCAGTATCAGTGGTGTGAGCCCAAAGGTCCAAAAGGTGTTGAAGCTTCTTCGCCTTTGTCAAATCTTCAATGGAACCTTTGTGAAGCTCAACAAGGCTTCAGTGAACATGCTGAGGATTGTAGAACCATATATGGCATGGGGGTACCCAAATCTGAAGTCAGTAAATGAACTAATCTATCAGCGTGGTTATGGCAAAATCAGTAAGAACCGTATTACTTTGACAGATGATACTGTGATTGCTTGATCTCTGGGTAAATATGGCATCACCTGTATGGAGGATCTGATTCTTGAGATCTATACTGTTGGAAAATGCTTCAAAGAAGCAAATAACTTCCTGTGGCCCTTGAAATTATCCTCTCCACAAGGTGGAATGAAGAAAAAGACCATCCATTTTGTAGAAAGTGGACATGCTGGCAACAGGGAGGACCAGATCAACAGACTTCTTAGAAGAATGAACTAAGGTGTCTACCGTGATTGTTTTTCTAATCTAAGCACTTAAACAGTACCTGCTCTCAAATTGGAGGGAAAAAAAGAAAGTTAAACATGGAATTACCAAATGATCCAGCAATTCTGCTCCTAGGGATACACCCAAAATAATTTAAATCAGGTGTCCAGGCTGGGTGGGGTGGCTCATGCCTGTAATCCCAGCATTTTGGGAGGCCGAGGCGGGAGGATTGCATGAGCCCAGGAGTTCATGGGCAACCAGTCTGGGCAACATGGTAAAACCCTGTGACTACAAAAAATACAAAATGGGCTAGGTGCGGTGGCTCATGCCTGTAATCCTAGCACTTTGGGAGGCGAGGCGGGTAGATCACCTGAGGTCAGGAGTTCAAGACCAACCTGGCCAACAAGGTGAAACCCCATCTCTACTAAAAGCTACAAAACTTAGCTGGGTGTGGTGGCTCATGCCTATAATCCCAGCATTTTGGGAGGCCGAAGTGGGTGGATCACCTGAGGTCAGGAGTTTGAGACCAGCCTGACCAACAGGGAGAAACCCCGTCTCTACTGAAAATACAAAATTAGCTGGGCTTGGTGCTACATGCTGGTAATCCCAGCTACTTGGGAGGCTGAGGCAGGAAAATCGCTTGAACCGAGGAAGCGGAGATTGTGGCGAGCCAAGATCATGCCATTGCACTCCAGCCTGGGCAACAAGAGCAAAACTCTCTCTCAAAAAAAAAAAAAAAAAGATTAACTGTGCATGGTGGCTCATGCCCATAATCCCAGCACTTTGGGAGACTGAGGTGGGTGGATCATGAGGTCAGGAGATCAAGACCATCCTAGCCAACATGGTGAAACCCCCTCTCTACTAAAAATACAAAAATTAGCTAGGCATGGTGGCATGCGCCTGTAGTCCCAGCTACCCATGAGGCTGAGGCAGAAGAATCACTTGAACTCAGGAAGAAGAGGTTGCAGTGAGTCAAGATCATGCCACTGCACTCCAGCTGGCTGTAGAGGGAGATTCCATCTCAAAAAAAAAAAAAAAAAAAAAAATTTAGCCGGCTGTGGTGTGGTGGCACACGCCTATAATCCCAGCTACTGGGAATGCTGAGGTGGGAGGAGGTTGAGGCTGCAATGAGCCATGATTGTGCAACTACATTCCAGCCTGGGTAGCAGAGCAAGACCCTGTCTCCAAAAAAAAAAAAAAAAGGAAAAGAAAACAGTTGTCCAAACAAATTCTTGTACACAAGTGTTCATATAAGCACTTTTTACAATAGCCAAAAAGATAGAAACAACACAAATGTTCATCAGCAAATGACTGGATAAACAATTGTGATATACCCATATAATCAAATATTATTCGACCATAAAAAAGGATGAAATACTGATATATGCTACAATATTTTGAGGATGAACATCAAAATGTTTTGCTAAGTGAAGGAAAGCCAGAAACAGAACACATATTATATGATTACACATGTGTGGAATATTCAGAATAGGTAAAGCCACAGAGAACAAGAGCAGATTTGTGGTTGCCAGTGGCTGTTGACGGGGAGTGGGGAGGTGGGAATGAGAAAATGGGGAAATGGGGAGTAACTTCATGGGTATGGAGTTTTATGTTGGGGTGATAAAAATGTTTTGAAAGCCCAGCACAGTGGCTCACGCCTGTAATCCCAGCACTTTGGGAGGCTGGGGCAGGTGGATCACCTGAGGTCAGGAGTTCAAGACTAGCTGGACCAACATGGTGAAACCCCATCACTACTAAAAATACAAAATTAGCCAAGTATGGTAGCACATGCCTGTAATCCCAGCTACTTGGGAGGCTGAGCAGGAGAATTGCTTGAACCTGGGTGGCAGAGGTTGCAGTGAGCTGAGATCAAGCCATTGCACTCCAGCCTGGGCAATAAGAGCAAAGCTCCATCTCAAAAAAAAAGGTTTTGAAACTAGATAGAGGTGGTGGTTGTACCTATTACTAATGTACTAATATACTAAATACCATTATATTATTCTCTTTAAAGTGGTTAGGCTAGGCTGGGCGTGGTGGCTCATGCCTGTAATCCCAGCACTGCGGGAGGCCAAGTCAGGTGGATCTCCTGAGGTCAGGAGTTCAAGACCAGCCTGGCCAACATGGTGAAACCCTATCTCTATTAAAAATACAAAAATTAGCCAGGTGTGGTGGTGGGCACCTGTAATCCCAGCTACTCGGGAGGCTGAGGCAGGAGAATCACTTGAACCCAGGAGGCGGAGGTTACAGTGAGCCAAGATCGTGCCATTGCACTCCAGCCTGGGCAATAAGAGCGAAACTCTGTCTCAAAAATAAATAAATAAATAAATAAATAAAATAAAGTGGTTAGGCAGGGTATGGTGGCACCCTGGGAGGCTAAGGCAGCAGGATCACTTGAGCCAAGGAGTTTGAGACCAACCTGAGCATCATAGGGAGACCCCATCACTTCAAAAAATAAAAAGTTAGCTGAATGTGGTGGTACATGCCTGTAGTCCCAATTACTCAGGCGGCTGAGACAAGATGACCATTTGAGCCCAAAAGTTCAAGGTTGCAGTGAGCTGTGATCATACCACTGCACTCCAGCCTGGACCGCAACGCAAAAAAAAAGGTGAATTTTATGTTTTATGAATTTCAATTTTTTTTAAATAATTGGGGAGGCCGAGACAGGCGGATCACGAGGTCAGGAGATCGAGACCATCCTGGCTAACCTGGTGAAACCCCGTCTCTACTAAAAAACACAAAAAACTAGCCGGGCGAGGCGGCGGGCGCCTATAGTCCCAGCTACTCGCGAGGCTGAGGCAGGAGACTGGCGTAAACCCGGGAGGCAGAGCTTGCAGTGAGCTAAGATCCGGCCACTGCACTCCAGCCTGGGCGACAGAGTGAGACTCTGTCTCAAAAAAAAAAAAAAAAAAAAAGAAAAGAAAAAAAAAAATAATTGATTACTTGTGTACACTTTTCTGCATGTAAGTAATACTTAAGTTTGGAAAACTTTGGTGTAGTAGAAACAGCATGAGATTTGCCAAGCATTGTGCTGGCTATTAAACATATCTAATCTCATAATATACATTAAGCACAGCCATTGTGGGGGTGGCAGACAGTATGACCCAGATAAATATTAGTCCCCTTGCACAACTCAAAGCTTTCATACTCTGAAATTGTCCATGTCCCTGAGGCCCTGATTTCTTTCTTTCCCTTTTTTTTTTTTTTTTTTTTTTTGAGACAGAGTTTCGCTGTTGTTGCCCAGGCTGGGTTGCAATGACGTGATCTCGGCTCACTGCAGCCTCCACCTCTCGGGTTCTAGCGATTCTCCTGCCTCAGCCTCCTGAGTAGCTGGGATTACAGGCATGCACCACCACGCCGGGCTAATTTTGTATTTTTAGTAGAGACAGGGTTTCTCCATGTTGGTCAGGCTAGTCAACCTCAGGTGATCCACCCACCTCGGCTTCCCACAGTGCTGGGATTACAGGCATGAGCCACCATGCCTGGCTCCTTTTTTTTCATTGTTATTGAGATGGAGTCTTGCTCTGTTGCCCAGGCTGGAGTGCAGTGGCGTGATCTCGGCTTACTGCAACCTCTGCCTCCCAGGTTCAAGCGATTCTCCTGCTTCAGCCTCCCATGTAGCTGGGACTACAGGCGTGTGCCACTACACCCAGTTAATTTTTGTATTTTTAGTAGAGACAGGGTTTCACCATGTTTGTCAGGCTGGTCTCGAACCCCTGACCTTGTAATCCACCCACCTAGGCCTCCCATAGTGCTGGAATTAGAGGCGTGAGCCACTGCACCTAGCCTCCTTTTTTTTTTTTTTTTTTTTTTTTTTGTTTGAGACAGAGTTTTACTCTGTCACCCAGGCTGGAGTCCAGTGGCGAGATCTCAGCTTATCACAACTCCCACCTCCCGGGTTCAAGCGATTCCAAAGTGCTGGGATTACAGGCGTAAGCCACTGCGTCTGGCCTCTTACACTTCCAATGAACCCCACAGCTTGTAGCACATTGCTTTGTGTGGTAAGTGTCTCTATTTGTGGTCCTAGCAGGAAATGAATAGCACAGTCAAATTAGGATAATTTGGGGAACAGTTTAATAAAATGATAATTACAAAGAAGTAGGCAGGGTGTAGGGAAATCAGAAAGCATAGTGCAGTGCCTTAGTACCCACAGCTCTGTTGTGATCACCTCCAAGCTCAAAAAGATGAGGGTGGAGCAGTCGTGTAAAGAGGACTTTCTCAATAAAAACTGTGACTTTCATTGATACCGTCCATTTGGGACAACTTCCTGAAGCAGAAAGCAGGGTGGAGACTGAATTCAAGGGAAAACATAAGATGTCTGGTACAGCATACAACAGCATTCATTCAGAGGGGGGTGGGAGTACTCAGCCCAGGAGAGGGAGAAGGAATGTAAAGCCTGCGAGAGGCTGCTCAGCAATTTTCTGGTCCCTTAGCCTACAGGATTAGCAGCTTCCTAACAGGCAATTCTCTCTCTGGACCTGTTTATTCTATCTATAAGTTGATGGAATTAGTCTAATGATATCTAAGGTCCCTACTATGTGCACAGCTACTGCGACAAGGTCCTTAGCTGCATGATCTTTAATTCTGACAAAGGTTACTATCACAAATATTTTAACATTTTTACTCTCGTGGTTACAAATCAACAATCTCTGGCACTATTACAACAAACCTTTCAGTATTTACAGAGAAGTTATTTGCCCTTCTTAGCAACTAGCCAATCAACAACTCAACTTTATAGTAAGTTACAGAATTTATTCTGTACACTGTATTCTGTACAATGTATTCCATACATTAATGTATTTTGTGGTAAAATAGTAACTTTTAATTTTGGATGGTTAAACTAGACGAGCTGAGATTTAACCCACGTAAGCGGCTGCAGAGCCGCTACCCTTAACAGCTCTCTCTCGGGATTCTAACATTCCCTTCCGTGACGGAGAGACCGCAGGCTGGGACACGCATCCCGGGACGGATCCACAGCTGGGTGGGGAAGGCTGCGCCCGGCGGGCCGGAAGCCGGACGGTGGCGTGCAGGAGCCCCGCCTTCCTGGGCTGGATTCGGGCGGGGGCGGGGAAGGGGCGGGGCCTGAGGCAGCGGGAATCCCGACCCCGCCCCTTTCCCCACCCCTCCATTTCTCGCCATGGCCCCTGCACTGCTCCTGGTCCCTGCTGCCCTCGCCTCTTTCATCCTGGCCTTTGGCACCGGAGTGGAGTTCGTGCGCTTTACCTCCCTTCGGCCACTTCTTGGAGGGATCCCGGAGTCTGGTGGTCCGGGTGAGCGGGAGGGATCGGGGATGAACTGGGAGTAGGAAGGTGGAGCTGTAGGAGAGGGATCGAGGGCGGGGCTTGGAAACAAATGACAGGGGAAGTCCCAGAGAGGGAACTCGAATCTTGAAAGCGGCGGAGAAGCTACAGGGGAGGGAGACCTGAGTTCTAAATTAGGAACTCAAGGATTACAGTTTTGGAGAGGCGGGAGAGTGAGGACTGAGGGAGCCGAAAAGGGCGATAACCAGAGTATTCTAAGTAAAATGTTTTGTAGAGAGGGCTGTTGAGAGTGTTAAAAAGAAGGAGCATTTGGAGAACCGAAATAAGAGGGGCAATCCAGCGGTGGCCTCTCCAGCCATGCTTTTTGCAACTGCCTGACATGCATTGTTCTATAAATCCTCTCCCCTAGGTTTGCAGGAGGCCTAGGGAAGAGGGCAGAAACTAGGAATGGAAAAGTGAGATGGGCACAGCCTAGAGAGGAAGCATTAAGGCTCTTGAAAGCAGTAGGGACATGGCCTGGGGCTCCAAAAGGAGATGAGGATGCGGGAAACATTTGCCACCTTTTCGATCTTCTGTCTCTTTCTCCCTCAACTTCCTGTAGATGCCCGCCAGGGATGGCTGGCTGCCCTGCAGGACCGCAGCATCCTTGCCCCCCTGGCATGGGATCTGGGACTCCTACTTCTATTTGTTGGGCAGCACAGCCTCATGGCAGCTGAAAGAGTGAAGGCATGGACATCCCGGTACTTTGGGGTCCTTCAGAGGTCACTGTATGTGGCCTGCACTGCCCTGGCCTTGCAGGTATGAGGCCCTGGCCTTGCAGGTATGAAGTCCCTAAGGGAGACCAAATGTGGGAGGGGTGCCCTGGATTGGAGGGGCAAAATATGGGTTCAGGAGGAGAACTGAGGAACTAATCTCAGCTTCCATTCCTCCACAGCACATACCCTAGTTTTTATCAAGAAGGGTGTACTTGTCCTTCCCCAAGCACAATACGTGCATTCTCACCTTTGCAACTTTGTTCATGTCCTGCTTGAGATCCCTTCTCTTCAGTCCTACCCTTTCTTCAAAACCACTTCCCTAGGTCTGAAGAGGCCTTGTCTGTCTTCTCATTGGGTGGTTGGCATAGGCTACTACTTTGTGTAGCTATCAGGTCACCCCATCTGTTCTGTAAATTCTCAGGGTGGAGACAGGCCATCCTTACATCTTTGGGACCTCACCCAGCATGCACCCTCCACATGGTGAATATTTGGTGGTGATGCTTAGGAGAGAGGTGGGGGAGAGTTGCAGGCTAGCCTGTGGTGGGGGCAGCTCTGGATCCGGGTCTCCCAAGGTCGGGCGGGGTAGGCCACTGGGATATGAAGCCCCTTATCCTTCCACAGCTGGTGATGCGGTACTGGGAGCCCGTACCCCGAGGCCCTGTGTTGTGGGAGGCTCAGGCTGAGCCATGGGCCACCTGGGTGCCCCTCCTGTGCTTTGTGCTCCATGTCATCTCCTGGCTTCTCATCTTCAGCATCCTTCTCGTCTTTGACTATGCTGAGCTCATGGGCCTCAAACAGGTGAGGCTCTGAGATCCCTACCTACAACCTCTGACCCGTTTTAGAACTACTCTTTCCCTTTCAAGGGTTTCCCTCCTACCATGCTCTTCTACTGTCTCCTTGAGTCTCCCTCATGACCCTTCCCTCAGAAGGACAGCAACCATGGGCCTCCTGGGCCTGGGGAAGGTACATGGATCATAAGTCAGGATCAGGGATCCAAGTCTCAGAAGAGGGGTTCCTGGGCCTGAGTTCTAGAAGGCTGGTGCCTGGAAGAGGAGGAAAGAAGCACCCAAGCTGAGAAAAGGGCTTGACTCAATTTCTAAACTCTTCTCCCTCTTAGGTATACTACCATGTGCTGGGGCTGGGCGAGCCTCTGGCCCTGAAGTCTCCCCGGGCTCTCAGACTCTTCTCTCACCTGCGCCACCCAGTGTGTGTGGAGCTGCTGACAGTGCTGTGGGTGGTGCCTACCCTGGGCATGGACCGTCTCCTCCTTGCTCTCCTCCTTACCCTCTACCTGGGCCTGGCTCATGGGCTTGATCAGCAAGACCTCCGCTACCTCCGGGCCCAACTACAAAGAAAACTCCACCTGCTCTCTCGGCCCCAGGATGGGGAGGCAGAGTGAGGAGCTCACTCTGGTTATAAGCGCTGTTCTTCCTCTCCCCCTGAATTCTAAATCCTTAACATCCAGGCCATGGCTGCTTCACGCCAGAGGCCCAAATTCATGGACTGAAGGAGCTACCCCTTCCACTACTTGAGACTTTATTCTCTGGGTCCAGCTCCACACCCTAAATTCTGAGTTTCAGCCACTGAACTCCGAGGTCCACTTCTCACTAGCAAGGAAGAGCGGGGTATGGAACTCATCTGTCCCCTCACTGTTTGGGGCATGACACTTTCGCCCTCAACAGCCTCCTGAGAAGGAAAGGATCTGCCCTGACCATTCCCCTGGCACTGTTACTTGCCTCTGTGCCTCAGGGGTCCCCTTCTCCACCTCCGCTTCCACTCCAAGAAGCTGGACCAGGGTCTGCAAGTTCAATGGTCATAGCTGTCCCTCCAGGCCCCACACCTTGCCTCACCACTCCTGGGCCTAGTCTCTGCACCTCCTTAGGCCCTGCCTCTGTGCTTAGACCCCAACCTAGTCAAGGGTATTCTCCTGCTCTTAACTCGATGACTTGGGGCTCCCTGCTCTCCCGAGGAAGATGCTCTGCAGGAAAATAAAAGTCAGCCTGATTTTTCTACATATGGCATGCAGTCTGTCAGTGTCTCCCAAGCTGCAGGGCTGAGTTTGGAAAAGAAAGCCAGAGGGAGCCTGGGAGCGCCGAACTGGAGTCTGGGCAGCCACCACGCCCTCTGGCAACCGCTGGGCTTCGGCCACCCCCCGCCGACCCGCCCCCACTTTGCCAGAGCGGCCGGGTCCCCATTCCCATTCCTTCAAATTCCCTTTTTCCCGGCAGCCGACCTGGAGACCCAAGGGAGATAGGTTGAAGCTAGAAAGAGTCCGGCAGCAGCTCTGGTAGGGGGGCGCGCTTCCAAAACCTCTGGTTTCTGAGCGCCTCTCCTGCCGCCCACTCCACAAGGCCCCCCACAGCCTGGCCGTTGCCCTCGACCCCGCAAAAACAAAGGCCTGCAGAGGTTGGACCTCCAGACCCAGATGAGAAGGCAAAAGCGTAGGGAGGAGCTGCAGGAGATGGGAAGGGCGGGCCCGGCCCCGAGCAGCTGCCGCTTCCTCCCAAAGTCCCACGAGGGGCCTGAGTCACGGGCCACCGCCCTGGGTCGGCGAGCTGGGGGAAGGGATCTGGACACCTGGGGTGTCCGGGCGGGAAGCTGGTGAGGGCCCCTGGGGACACAGCGGAGGGTCAGGGGTTGGGACAAGAACAGGGCAGTCCCGGAGCGAGTCCCACGCGGGGTGGGAGGGAGCTAGGCCCCGCCCTCTCCTCGGCTCCGCCCTGCGCCCCCATCCCTCTCCTCATTGTCCTTAGACAAAGCGGTCGCCGCCCCCGCCCGGCCCCCTGGTCTCTGTCTCCGTCCCACCTCCTTTGCTGCCTCTTTCCCTCCTCCTCTCCTTCCCTCCTCTCCTTCCCTCCTCCCCTCCCTCTAGTCTCCGGATCTCCCTCGGTCCCTCTCTCCTCCTCTTCCTCTCTCCGGACGCCCGGCTCCTCGGCACCCCCTCCCGCGGGGGTCCTGCGACGTGTGAGTTGACTGAGGGGCTCAGACTTGGGGAGTGGGTGTCTCCTCGCTCCGGTCCTTGCTCCCATCCCTGGCCCGGATCTTGGCTGTCTCCTCTTTGTGCCGAGATTGTCAGTCTGTGCGTCCAGAGCGGGGTGGAGACTGCCGGCTCTGTCACGGCTCCATGAGAGCGGGGACGGGGCACAGGACTTGCAGGCGCCGGGGAGAAGAGACATGGAGCCGGCCCTCGGCACTCTGGGGTCGCGTGGCGCAGCCGGTGGGGGAGGCAGGCGGTGGTGACGGGACAGGGTGGGGGTGGACGCCAGGGTTCTGGGAACGCGCTGGCAGCCCTGACGCCCGGGTTCCGAAAGTCCCGGGGGTGGGTATTTCCCCCGACCCGCCTCGGGGGCGGAGTGCGGGGCAGAGGGGTGGGGGCTGGGGAGAGGCGTGGCCCGAGCGGTGCTGGAAGGGGAGCCGGGACCTTTGGGGCCCGCGCTGAGACGCGCCGGGTTGCTGCCGCCGCGCTCCTTTCCCTTCTTCCTTGGTTTCCCTTCTCCCCTAGACCTCTTCGCTCTCCGCTCCTCCTTGCCTCCCCAACACCCCCTCAGGTCCCGTTGCCTCCTGGTCCTTCCAGGGATTCCTGGTCCTTCCTTCCCACACTAGTCTCCCTGGGGTATCGCTGAGGCAGTCTGGCCTGCACCCAGATTCCCCTCACCCCAGCCTCATTTCTCTCTTCTCCCTCACACCAACTTTCCTTTTCGCCCTTCTCTCTCTGTCTCACATCCTAGAGACTGTCTTTAATACGCATTAACCCTGACTGCCACATCTGGCTCCTGCCCTCATTGCCTCCAATCAGGACTCTTCCTCTCACATCACCCCCACCACCCCCAACTTGGGCTCACAACTTCTCTTCACTTTTTCCATTTCCCCAGTTCTCTGCCTTCCCTCTTTCCCTCTGTCCTCATCCTTAGCCCCTCTGCCCTGCTTTGTGTCCCACCTCTCCCCCTCCACTTCCTCTCCTCCCACCCTCAGTCTCCCCCCTGGGCCTCTCTGGAGCCTCTCCTTCCTGTTCTCTGCCCCCAGTGCTCCCTACCCTCACCTCAAGGCGACCATGGCCACCATCCCAGACTGGAAGCTACAGCTGCTAGCCAGGCGCCGGCAGGAGGAGGCGTCCGTTCGAGGCCGGGAGAAAGCAGAACGGGAGCGCCTGTCCCAGATGCCAGCCTGGAAGCGAGGGCTCCTGGAGCGCCGCCGGGCCAAGCTTGGGCTGTCCCCTGGGGAGCCTAGCCCTGTGCCGGGGACTGCAGAGGCTGGACCTCCAGACCCAGATGAGTCTGCCGTCCTTCTGGAGGCTATTGGGCCAGTGCACCAGAACCGATTCATCCGGCAGGAGCGGCAGCAGCAGCAGCAGCAACAACAAAGGAGTGAAGAGCTGCTAGCAGAGAGAAAGCCTGTGCCTCTGGAGGCCCGGGAGCGGAGACCCAGCCCTGGGGAGATGCGGGATCAGAGCCCCAAGGGAAGAGAGTCAAGAGAAGAGAGACTAAGTCCCAGGGAGACCAGAGAGAGGAGACTGGGGATAGGGGGAGCCCAAGAGTCCAGCCTGAGGCCTCTGGAGGCTCGGGACTGGAGGCAAAGCCCAGGAGAGGTGGGAGACAGGAGCTCCCGACTGTCAGAGCCATGGAAATGGAGGCTGAGTCCTGGAGAAACTCCAGAGCGGAGTCTGAGACTAGCAGAGTCTCGAGAGCAAAGCCCCAGGAGAAAAGAGGTGGAAAGTAGACTGAGCCCAGGGGAATCTGCCTACCAGAAGTTGGGCCTGACAGAGGCCCATACATGGAGACCTGACTCCAGAGAGTCTCAGGAACAGAGTTTGGTACAACTGGAGGCAACAGAGTGGAGGCTGAGGTCAGGAGAAGAAAGACAAGGCTACTCGGAAAAATGTGGCAGAAAAGAAGAGTGGCCAGTTCCAGGGGTGGCTCCGGAAGAGACTACAGAGCTGTCCGAGACCCTGACAAGGGAGGCCCAAGGCAGCAGTTCCACAGGAATGGAGGCAGCAGAGCAGAGGCCTGTGGAAGATGGCGAGAGGGGCATGAAGCCAGCAGAAGGGTGGAAATGGACCCTAAACTCCGGGAAGGCTCGAGAATGGACACCCAGGGACATAGAGGCTCAAACTCAGAAACCAGAACCTTCAGAGTCAGCAGAGAAGCGTCTGGAATCTCCTAGTGTGGAGGCTGGAGAAGGGGAGGCTGAGAAGGAGGAGGCGGGAGCTCAGGGCAGGCCTCTGAGAGCCCTGCAGAACTGCTGCTCTGTGCCCTCCCCCTTCCCACCAGAGGACGCTGGGACTGGAGGCCTGAGACAGCAGGAAGAGGAAGCAGTGGAACTCCAGCCCCCACCACCAGCCCCTCTGTCTCCCCCACCCCCAGCCCCAACTGCCCCCCAACCTCCTGGGGATCCCCTCATGAGCCGCCTGTTCTATGGGGTGAAGGCAGGGCCAGGGGTGGGGGCCCCCCGCCGCAGTGGACACACCTTCACCGTCAACCCCCGGCGGTCTGTGCCCCCTACGACCCCAGCCACCCCAACCTCTCCAGCCACAGCTGATGCTGCAGTCCCAGGAGCTGGGAAGAAGCGGTACCCAACTGCCGAGGAGATCTTGGTTCTGGGGGGCTACCTCCGTCTCAGCCGCAGCTGCCTTGCCAAGGGGTCCCCCGAAAGACACCACAAACAGGTAGGGAAGCAGCCAAGCCAGACTTCTTAGAAGCCCACTTGTCAATTCTCTTTGGACTCTGGTCTTTATTTCTTTTTTATACCCCTGTTTTCTTGTCTTCCTCTCTTCTTTCTTGTTAATTCCTGCCACCACCCTTCCTCGCTCTGCACATACACCCTTCCTTCTCAGAGCCCTCCTTTTCCATTTTGAGCCCAAAAGATCCTGCCCCAGCAAAGGCCGTCTCTGGGTGTGTCTCTTTCAGGGTGTGCCCGGCTGCTCATTCTCCCTTCCCTTGGGCTCTGAATTTCCAGCCCCCTTTTCTTTCCTCCCTTTCCTGAGTGTGACCCGCCCCAGCCCATCCAGTGGGAAAGCCCAAACTGACAAGCTTGAATCAGTGAGGGCAGCGTCACGAGGGTGAAAGCACTTGCAGTTTTTCTGCGGAGAAGGGATAGGGAGCCTGGGGTGGCGGAGGGGGTGCGTTTGTGTTCTAGGGAGAAACTGTAGGGAGAAGTGAATGGAGGAAGGTCCAACTGCCCCATGGGAAAGAGGGCAGAGCTGAATAGGGACATCTTAGGATGGAGGGGAGAGGGGAGATGGAACTGGGCCGGCCAAAGAGCAGAGAGAAGGCTTTTGAACCCTGAGTCTGCCCCATGGGAGAGACACAGAGAGGCCATTTGAAGTGGGTGACCTTGGGGTTGCACACCCCCAGCTGGGCCACTGCTTCAGACAGTGCTCCCTTCTCTCTTGGGACAAGAAAAGCCTTCTCCTCTTCCAAAATACCCCCGCCCCTCACTCCCCCGTCCTTCCTCCCTGGGTTTCCCCTCCCTCCCAAGAACTGGCTTAGGGATCGGTTTTCCCCTCTCTTCCTGCCATCCTGGACTCTCCCTCCCCTTAGGGTAGTGAAAGAGAGAAGTGAATTTGGAGACAGTTTTGAGAGCAGGCACTGGCCAGGGAGCATAGTGGGAGTTCTGGACAGGGGCCGGGGCTGAGGCCAGCAGAGGGTCAGAGGTTAGACTTGCAACAAAGACCTGCAGGAAAGTGGAGGCAGCTAGGCTAACTCCCCCTGGCCCTGGCCTCATTTCTTCCCTGTGCACACCCACCTGTTTCCAGCTTGAAAATCTCTGGGGAGAGAGAGGTCCCACACTCAGACATCTCAGACTTAGGAAGTCCCTCCAGTCACACACATCTCCCCAGAGCCTGGGATGCCCAGTCTCATTCTCATCCCCTGTGTTAACATCCTCAGATTTGATTTTTTTGTGTCCTCAGTGTCAGTGGGGAACCACAGGGACTAAAGATATGGGTTAAGCCTGGGGTGGAGGGGGGTTCATCTTCACATGAAGCGTAAGTTCACACCCCTGAGCCATGGTGCTTGGGAACCTACCCTCAGCCCTCTGACTGCTACCATCCTGTTCCCCTCAGGGCTGGGCAGATGAAAAAAACAGAAGTCCGGAAATGCTACCCGGGTGAGGTGTTCAGAAAAGTCACTTCCTACTGAGAGAGGCTTGTGCCTCTGGGGAAGAATGAGCAGAGGGAAGCATGAATCTTTGGAGCCCAAAGCCCAGGGAGCATCCCAGGGGAGCCAGGAAGCAAGTGCAGGGCAGGACCCATGCTGGTGACCATACCTAGGCCAGAGAGCAGGGGAGCCGGAAGCAGATCGCCCAAACAGGAAGCCTGGGGTGGGGGCCGGAAGGCTGGTGGGGCTGAGTGGGGAACCCTGGGCTCTGGGCCTGCCAGAGCTGTGCTCAGGATGTGGTGAGAGAATAAGGAAGCAGCCACTGCTTGGGTGGGGGTGGGGAAGAGGCAGCACAGAGTTCTTCTGACCCAGATGCCTCACCCTCCACCCTCTCCCCACTCTCAGCACCCTGTTCTTCAGGGACTGGGTGCCTTGTCCCAGCTCTGCTGCAACACACTGGCTCAGGAATAGGAGATAGGAGGACCCTGCCACCAACCCCCGCTTCACCTTCCCTAAATAACTCGTTTGCAGGCTAAGTCCATCAAACTTATCCCTGCCATCAGGAGAGAAATCCCAGCCCTGCCACTGGAGCCCAGGGGATGGCTGTGGCTGGTGCCCTACCCCAGAGGCCTCCTGGGCTGAGAGACCAGCCCCATTGTGACCTTATATAGCTGATGGGAGAGGAGCCAGTGAGTCACCCTCTCTCTACCCGCCCCCCCACTCCCATGCAGGCTGTGCATTCCTGAGAAGTCCAGTCAGAAGCTGGTGGGGGGTGAGGAGAGAGGCAGGGTAGGGGGGAGATATAAACATAGACCGAGAGCAAATAAAATAAGTCCTTTTTCAGAATAGATAATAAAGTACAGAGGTTATTATTCCAAAAGAGGATATGAGAAGAAAACAAAAATGGGTTCCCAGAAATGTGGGTAAATCTGTCAGTAACAGAAACTAAGTGGTCGCTTCTGAGAACTTGGGATATAAGCAGTCTGGCTGCTGTAACTAGATTGTACCAGCAGTTCCACAGACATGAGCTGGGGGGTCAAATATATACAGGCTGGACCACCCCCAGATTGTTTCCCCAGCATTGGTCCTCTGATGGCACCTCATCTGAGGTTTGAACAAACTCTAAACTCTTGCACTGTAGCAACTTTCAAGCTCCTTTTTTCTTTTCTTTTTTTTTTTTTTCTGAGACAGTCTTGCTGTCTCCCAGCCTGGAGTTCAATGGTGAGATTTCGGCCCACTACAACCTCCACCTTCCGGCTTCAAGTGATTCTCCATCCTCAGCCTCCTGAATATCTGGAACTACAGGCGCACACCACCAAGCCCAGCTAATTTTAGTATTTTTAGTAGAGACGGGATTTCACCATGTTGGCCAGGCTGGTCTCAAACTCCTGACCTCAAGTAATCCACCTGTCTTGGCCTCCCAAAGTGCTGGGATTACAGGTGTGAGCCACTTCACCCGGCCCCAAGCTCCTTCCAACAGCAGACACAAGTATAATAAATTAGTAAATTATCTAGGAAGTTAGAAGGTGGTAAGTGATTATGAAAAAAAGAAATTGAACAGTGGAACTTAGAGGGTCAGGAAGCAGGGGGAGTGAATATGGAGACTTCAAAATGGGGTGATCAGGAGGGTCAGAGCCATGGGGATATTTCGGGAGAGTGTTCTAGGCAGAAGGAATAGCTAGTACTTTTCTGGTCCTGAAGTGGGAGTGCGGGGAGGGACCAACGCCAGTGTGGCTGGAGTGAAGGAAGAGGCCAGAGAGGCAAGGGGAGGGTGGCACATTGGGAGCACCCTGTAGGCTTTGGTCAGGCTCTGGGCACCTTTGGGGCAATCAAGTAGACTTTTTTTTTTGAGGTGGAGTCTCACTCTGTTGCTCACGCTGTAGTGCACTGGCATGATCTCGGCTCACTGCAACCTCCGCCTCCCGGGTTCAAGTGATTCTCCTGCCTTGTCCTCCCGAGTAGCTGGGACTACAGGCGTACACCACCATGCCCAGCTAATTTTTTTGTATTTTTAGTAGAGACGGGTTTCACCATGTTGACCAGGATGGTCTCAATCTCTTGACCTTGTGATCCGCCCGCCTCGGCCTCCCAAAATGCTGGGATTATGGGCATGAACCACCGCGCCCAGCCTCGAGTAGACTTTTTGCTCCAAGTGAGATGGGGAGACAATGTGGGGTTCGGAGCCAACAAGGAGTAACATACACAGTTCCCGAGTTCCACCTTCCCATGGGGACCCAGGTGTCATATCTGATTTTTTGTTTTCTTTTTTAGAGACAGTGTCACTCTATTGCCCAGGCTTGTCTCCAACTCCTGGGCTCGAGAAATAATCCTGCCTCAGCCTCCCAAAGTGCTGGGATTACAGGCGTGAGCCACCGTGCCTGACTGGTGTCATATCTGAAGCAGCTCTTAGCAACCACCTGCCCAGCCACCCTTCTGGCTTCTCCCTTTTCATACCTCAGTCCATTAGGGGACTCAGGGATGTTCGACTGGCCCCAAGTCTTCCCAAATAGATGCCAGGGAAGGCCTGAGTAGATCATTTGGACCTTTCCAAGTAGTCCACATGGAATCCTCCTGCTGTCTGCCTAATCCCTTTGGCTCCTAGACTTAATCCCACCCTGCCCCTTCCCCCTGAGCTTCTTAAGAGGGCAAAGGGGAAGGGTAGAAAGGCAGTGAGAACAGCTGGGACTCACCTGCTTTTGGCACAGTGTGATTTTTCTGTGCCCTGTCTGGTATTTTGTCTCTGCGCCTGTCCCTTTGAGCACACTGTGGGCCCCCACCCCAGGTTTGTGTGGACTTTCCTTTCTGCCCTTGTCATCTCCCCCAACCTTTCAAGGTGTCAGCGGCTAATCTTTCCCCTGTGTGTTGTGGGAGTCTCTTGGTTCCTCTGGGCCTTTATATTCATCTCCCATCTCTTCCCAGGCCCTAGACCCCCTTTGCTATGGATAGGAGAGGAATGAGGGGAGTGGGAGGGAACAGGTGCCCAGGCTCCTGGGTTTTGCATAGGACAGCAAGGGGCTGTGGGTATGAAAACCACGGTTTTGGTTGAGACTGGCTCCCCAGCCAGTTCTTTCCCCACTGGCCAGTCTGCTGGGCTCCTCTGGGAAGTTTACTCTATTGCCTCCAAGGTGCCCAAAGACTCGGTTCTGATCACAAGACTAATCGCCACGTATTTTAATTTCTTTTTACCCCTCTGCCTCCCACACTCGAAAGAGCAGGGACCTTGGTCTTATGTTATTCACTTCTGCCTCCCAAGCCCCTGCCAACGTACAGGGCAAAGTCTGATGTTTTGAAATGATATGATCGAAGAGGGAAACTCTAGGATTGGAAAGCCAGTGTGTAAAGGAAAACTGGATCCCAGAGTGGATGGGAGAGAGTGAGGGGGGCGCCTAAGTCCAACCCCCACCCCCACCTTTCCCCCGCCCCACCTGCTCCCTTGCAGACTTCCCCCCCCCGCCCCCGCTTTCTCCCCCTCAACCCCCACGGGCCTCACCCCTGCTGACCTTGCCTCCTGCCCCCTTTTTCTCCCTCCTTCAGCTTAAGATCTCCTTCAGCGAGACAGCCCTGGAGACCACGTACCAATACCCCTCCGAGAGTTCGGTACTGGAGGAGCTGGGCCCGGAGCCTGAGGTCCCCAGTGCCCCCAACCCCCCAGCAGCCCAACCCGACGACGAAGAGGATGAGGAAGAGCTGCTGCTGCTGCAGCCAGAGCTCCAGGGCGGGCTGCGCACCAAGGCCCTGATTGTGGGTAAGCGGAGGCTCCGCCGGCTCGAGAGCGCCCCCTGCTGTCAGAGCGGGCGCTGCGGTCCAGGAGAGAAGAGGAGGGAGGATTGCATGTAGGCGCTTGGAAGGGGCTTGGTGGTCCTCTGGTCCAACCTGCCCCTTCAATAGATGGGCAAACTGAGGTCCCGGGCAGTGAAGTACACATTGAGTCTTCAAGTTTCAAAACGAGAACTCTTCCTGAGTACTGTAATCTGGTCAAAACCACAGGGTGGGTCGACAGGCCTGAGTTGCAATTCCAGCTTGTCTCTTAATTGTGTGATCTCAGGGAAACCATCCGATATCTGGCTTTAGTTTATTATTTATGAAATGAAGTTAATAATAACTACCTCCTGTGGCTCATGCCTGTAATCCCAGCACTTCGGGAAGCCAAGACGGGTGGATCGCTTGAGCCCAGGAGTTCAAGACCACCCTGGGCAACATGGCAAAATCCTGTCTCTACAAAAAAATACAAAAATTATCCAGGTGTGGGCCAGGCACGGTGGCTCACGCCTGTAATCCCAGCACTTTGAGAGGCCGAGGCGGGCGGATCATGAATTCAGGAGACTGAGACCATCCTGGCTAACACGGTGAAACTCCATCTCTACTAAAAATAAAAAAAAATTAGCCGGGCGTGGTGGTGGGCACCTGTAGTCCCAGCTACTTGGGAGGCTGAGGCAGGAGAATGGTGTGAACCTGGGAGGCGGAGCTTGCAGTGAGCCGAGATCACCCCACTGCACTCCAGCCTGGACAACAGAGCGAGACTTTGTCTCTAAAAAAAATAAATAAATAAAAATAAAAGAATTAGCCAGGTGTGGCAGTGCACAGCTGTGGTTCCAGCTACTTGGGAGGCTGAGGTGGGAGGATCGTTTGACCTCAGAAGTTGGAGGCTGCAGTGAGCCGATATTGCACCACCCACTGCACTCCAGCCTGGGCAATAGAGGAAGACCCTGTCTCAAAAGAAACAAACAGGCCAGACACGGTGGCTCACGCCTGTAATTCCAGCACTTTGGGAGGCTGAGGCAGGTGGATCACTCAAGGTCAGAAGTTCAAGACCAGCCTGGCCAACATAGTGAAAACCCATCTCTACTAAAAATACAAAAATTAGCTAGGCATGGAGGTGGACACCTGCAATCCCTGCTACTCGGGAGTCTGAGGCAGGAGAATCACTTGAAGCTGGGAAGCAGAGGTTGCAGTGAGCGGAAATGATGCCACTGCACTCCAGCCTGGGCTACAGAGTGAAATTCTGTCTCAAAAAAACAGAAACCAAAAACTACCTCCTAGAGTTGTAGAAAAGATTAAGTAATTTATTTTATTTAATTAATTTATTTATTTATTTTGAGACAGCGTCTCCCTCTGTCGCCCAGACTGGAGTGCAGTGGCACAATCTCAGCTCACTGCAACCTCTGCCTCCCAAGTTCAAGCGATTCTCATGCCTCAGTCTCTCAAGTAGCTGGGATTACAGATGTGTACCATCACACCTGGCTAGTTTTTATATTTTTAGTAGAGACAGGGTTCCCCCATGTTGGCCAGGCTGGTCTTGAACTCCTGACTTCAAGTGATCCTCCCGCCTCAGCCTCCTAAATTGCTCAGATTACAGGGGCTCCAGGCCAAGATTAAGTAGTTTTTGTGAAGCACCAAGAGCCACAGCTGGATATCAAATTACTTAATCTCTCCTGGAGTTATGGTGACATTAAACAGTTATGAGGATGCTTGGCACAGAATCCGAGCTAAATGAGTGATGGATGTGGTTACTGATGGTAACGTGCTTTAGATGTGGAAGATATTATAGGACTTCCTGCATGCCAACTGCCCTTCAATTTGTGTGTGGGGGAAGGGTGGGCAGAAGGCAGAGGCTCTCACTCATTCTCTGTCATTATTGTCCCCTCTCCCACAGATGAGTCCTGCCGGCGGTGACCATCTTCAACATAGGGATATACCTCCTTCCTTCTAATAACTGAAGATCCTGGATCCCGGAAGATTCAGGGCAGCAGACCCTGATAATGAGCCTGGCAGGGAAGGGCAACAACCAACATCTTGTAACTTGCTTTCCCCACCCTGTTTCTGGGGGCAGAGCCAATTGCCCAATTTCTACCCTAATCCAAAGTCCCTGGTGTGGGTGGGGTTAAACGTGCTGGTACATCCTGGGTGATCTAAGAGTGAGCGCCAAGTGCTGAGAAGGAGCACAGAACTCCCTGGAGGGTGGAGATGGAGCACCTGCCCTCCATGGCAGGGTACACTCTCCCCACAGCCTTCCTTCCCACCATCCCATGGGGACTCTTGGGATTTAAGCACTCATCTCTCTCGAGGCCCAGAGCCCACTCCATTTATAGGCACATCTCCCTCATTTCCTAGGTCACTGCCCCTTTGTTTACAGCTCCTGCCTCCTCCTTGACCACAGCCTGGTTTACAAATTCCACCAGCTCCCAGCCCCACCTGCCAAAGTCCCAGGTTTACAAGCCACGCTTACTTGCTGTGTCTGCGTGGAATTCTTTCCTCTCTCCCCTCCAGTCTTCTCATTGGAGTGACCTGAAGGTGTGGCTTCCTCCACTTTTTCTCAGTATTACTTTGCCTTAGTTTTCCCCAAGAGGGAAGGCTGGAAATCTTAACTCTGTACCCGTTGATAGTTATTTAATTCTGTTTCTCCTAGTGGTTCACAATTGAACTGAATTGAGATGGTGTCGGGTGGCTAAGGAGACCCCTCACCTCTCCTCCCCCATTGTGCCGCCTTTATCAATTGCCTGTCTTGTTTTGTTTTGTTTTTTTAACTTTCCATAATAAAATGGAGTTCTCTCCAACTCGTCTGCTTCTCCTTTAGGAAAAAAAAAAAAAAAAAAAAACGGGTATGTGAGGGGAGGCTCTGGTGGCTGGGGGAGAGGAAAATGATGGGGGATGAACCAGGAACTCGGCACTGACATGTCAAAAGGGGTCTGGGAAGCTGCGCATGGGTTTCACGCAGGACAAGCAGGTGACATGAGAAAGGGCAGTTGAAGTGTCCACTAGACTGGAAGTGCCATGAGGGCTGACTACATCAGCTGGGTTCACTGCAACATCCCGTACCTGTCAACTAGTAGACACGAAATTATTTCTAGAATGAATGACAATAAATGAATAGAAGAAAAGGGTTAAAATATTGCAGAGGACACTTCGAGTTGAAGGATTCTAGGATTTAGAAGCCTGCGCCATGCAGGCAGCTAGGTAGTATATGACACACAACACATGTGGCTAATCCAGGGATATGTACTTCAAGAGTTGGGGCTATGAATAGTAAATCTGAAATTGCTGCAAAATGAAGTAACTATGTACAAGAGTCAGTTTCCTGGAAAAGGTTCTCTGAAAGACAATGGATTTTATATCACTGGGCGCAGTGGCTTACGCCTGTAATCCCAGCACTTTGGGAGGCCGAGGCAGGTGGATCATGAGGTCAGATCGAGACCATCCTGGCTAACACGGTGAAACCCCATCTCTACTAAAAATACAAAAAATACAAAAAGTTAGCCGGGCATGGTGGCAGGCACCTGTAGTCCCAGTTACTCAGGAGGCTGAGGCGAGAGAATGGCGTGAACCCGAGATCGCGCCACTGCACTCCAGCCTGGGTGACAGAGCGAGATTCCATCTCAAAAAAAAAAAAAGGTTTAAAAAACCTTGATAATGCATGGCTTTGGTGCCCATATAGTTGATATTCGGGATTTTCCCATTTCGAAGAGTATCTTATACAAATGTGGAACATCAATATTTTATTCATCAGGTATTTTTGTTTGTTAGTTGTTAGCTCTCCAGGCTAAGAAAGATATGGTTGAATAGTTAGAGTCCTTCTACCACTATAGGTTGCTAATCTCAGACTGGTCAGAGGAGGCCCCAGGCCTTTACTATAAAACAAAATGGATCAGACAAATTGATCTTAAGCATATGCCAAAGGTTTTCAATTTACTAGCAAGAGAACGAGCCCAGTGTCAAAAGACAGCCAGTTCGGAGGAAGTCTGGGAAGGGAAGGAAACAGAATGATTATATTAGCAGCCTGTTAGGTAAAGGTCTTAATAAGTTTCCAGTTGTGACCCAGGAAAACAGTTAGGAAGCTCTGAGATGCCAGGAGTGCCCACAGTCCATCTCAGAAACAGAAAACAATGCATTCAAGAAGTCAGGCCGGGCGTGGTGGCTCACACCTGTAATCCTAACACTTTGGGAGGCCAAGGCGGGTGGATTGCCTGAGCTGAGGAGTTCGAGACCAGCCTGGGCAACACGGTGAAACCCCGTCTCTACTAAAATACAAAAAATTAGCTGGATGTGGTGGCACGTGCCTGTAGTCGCAGGTACTCAGGAAGCGGAGGCAGGAGAATCGCTTGAACCTGAGAGGTGGAGGTTGCAGTGGGCCAAGATCACGCCACTGTACTCCAGCCTGGGCGACAGAGTGAGACTCTGAGACTCCCTCTCCAAAAAAAAAAAAAAAAAAAAAAAAAGTCAGTGATGTAGATCCACTTGTGACTATTAATAAGAACAATGTTTCATTTCCTAACAGTAATGCCTGGTAACTGCAATTAATCATAAAAGTGTGATGCAGGGTCAAACAAATCAGACAGCAGAGCATCAAGAGACAAATTCAGCTTTTTTTTTTTTTTTTTGAGGCATAGTCTTGGTCTGTCGCCTAGATTGGAGAGCCTGATCTCGGCTCACTGCAATCTCGGGCTCCTGGGCTCAAGAGATTCTCCTGTCTCAGGCCCAGCGCGGTGGCTCACACCTGTAATCCCAGCACTTTGGGAGGCTGAGGCAGGCAGATCATGAGGTCAGGAGTTCAGGACCAGCCTGACCAACATGGTAAAATCCCGTCTCTACTAAAAATACAAAAGTAAGCAGGGCGTGATGGCACGTGCCTATTGCGCCTGTAATCCCAGCTACTCCAGAGGCTGAGGCAGGAGAATCACTTGAACCTGGGAGGCAGAGGTTGCAGTGAGCCAAGATCGTGCCTCTGCACTCCAGTCTGGGCAACAGAGCAAGACTCCGTCTCCAAAAAAATAAAAATAAAAAATAAAAGATTCTCTTGTCTCAGCCTAAAGAGTAGCTGGGACTACAGATGCACACCTCCACACCTGGCTAATTTTTTGTAGAGATGGCAGGGTCTCACCATGTTGCCCAGGCTGGTCTCAAACCCCTGTTCTCAAGAGATCCTCCTGCCTCAGCCTCCCAAAGTGCTGGGATTATAGGAAGAGCCACTGCACCTGGCCTTGCTTACTTTTAAATAAGCAGCCACCAGTGATTTTCTCAAGATGTTAGCAAAAATGCAGAAAACAGTTTGCCTGTTCCTTAGTTTGGAGATTTTGTCTTTAACAATTTTCCCCAGTTTCCCAGTTTCTTCCTGCCTAGAGGTCTTCCCTTATGCCTGACCTGTCTTCACTCCTGCTGCAGGCAAACCAATCCTAGCAAAGGTCACTTTTTTGTTTGTTTGAGACAGAGTCTTCCTCTGTCGCTCAGGCTGGAGTGCAGTGGTGGGATCTCGGTTCACTGCAAGCTCCGCTTCCCAGGTACAAACGATTCTCCTGCCTCAGCCTCCCGAGTACCTGGGGCTGCAGGCGCACGCCACCACACCCGGCTAATTTTTATATTTTTAATAGAGACAGGGTTTAGCCATCTTGGCCAGGTTGGCCTCGAACTCCTGACCTCAGGTGATCTGCCCGTCTTGGCCTCCCAAAGTGCTGGGATTACAGGCGTGAGCCACCGCGCCAGGCCAACACGGCTAATATGCTTCATGAGCATGGACCCTATCTTCCAATCTGAAATAGAATTTCGGTCGTCCCTTACTTTGTATAGTTTTTGGCTCTATAAAACTTCCATACTTTATTTATTATGTATCCTGTCCCTCCCCCACCGCAAAATGTAAATTTGGTAAGGAACTTTTGATTTGTCCTCTGCTAGATCCCAGCGACGGAAAGCAATGAGCACACATTAGGCGTCCATTAAATTGATTTCACTTGTTGAATGAATGAGTTAGCGAAGCACTCACGGACTGACCATCAGGGGGCGTCAGAGAAACTGAATAGAGGCGGAAATGAAGAAAAAAGAATTACTCCGAACTTTCAGGCATGGTTCCGCGAGGTTTGAACTCGCTCGGCCACCGTAGTGCTTAGAGGCCGAAAAGGTGCAGCCCCTTCCGGGCTCTGCGGTACCGGACGACGGCTTAGGGATGTCGGAAATTGATCCTAGAGGTCCCAAGGTAGCCGCCTTGCGAAGCTGAGGCTCCAGCCGAGGGCTCCAGGCCTCCGACCAGCCCAGCAGTGAACCGGGCTGCCCGACGCTTCAGGGCTGGGAGCAGGGAGCGTGGGTCGCCATGGCGACGCCGGCGGGGCTGGAGCGCTGGGTTCAGGACGAGCTGCACTCGGTGTTGGGGCTGAGCGAGCGGCACGTCGCCCAGTTCCTGATCGGTACTGCACAGCGCTGCACGTCGGCCGAGGAGTTCGTGCAGCGCCTACGAGACACTGATACTTTGGATCTCAGTGGGCCGGCCCGGGACTTCGCCCTGAGACTCTGGAACAAGGTGTCGGCAGGGTGGGGAGGGGTCCTGTGATTTGTCCCGATGAGGCTGGCCTAACGGTCCATCGAGGAGTTAAGAAAGCTCAGTTCACAAGCACTTATTCTTTGTCCGTTGTCGCCTAGGTACTGTGCTAGCTGCTGGACGCCCAGCTCAGTGGAGAAGATTGAGGAGGGCTTAGGTGTGTCGGGTTAAACGCAATAGAACGGTGTTTTTCGAACTCTTAACATGCATCCAGGGCCCTTGTTAAAATGCAGATTGCGATTCAGTAGGGATCTTAGTTTCTGCATTTCTTTCTTTTTCTTTCTTTCTTTCCCTTTTTTTTTTTTTTTTTTTTGAGAGACAGCCTCGCTTGCCCTGTCGCCCAGGCTGGAGTGCGGTCGTAAGATCACGGCTCACTACAGCGTCGATCTCCCTGGCTGAAGCGACCCTCCCATCTCATCTTCCCCAGTAGCTGGGACGACGGGCATGCGCCACCACCCCCGGCTAATATCTTTTATTTTTATTTTTATTTTTAGAGACGAGGCCTTGGTGTGTTGCGCAGGCTGGTCTCTAACTCCTCAGCTCAAGCAGTCCTCCTCTCTCAGCCCCGCAAAGTGCTGGGATTACAGGCGTGAGCCACCTTGCCCGGCCCCCCTCAGCTTCTGAACTTCCTTCCAGCCGTTTAATTAACAGAGGAGGCCCGGTGCAGTGGCTCACACCTGTAATCCCAGCACCCCAGAAGGCTGAGGCAGGAGGATCACTTGAGCCCAGGAGTTCGAGACCAGCCTGGGCAACATAGTGAACCCTCCCTACAAAAAATTTAAAAATTAATTGGGCGTTGTAGTGTGCACCTATGTTTCCAGCTACTTAGGAGCCTGAGGTGGGAGGATCACTTGAGCCCAAGAGGGACAGAGTGAAACCCTGTCTGTAAAAAAAGCCGAAAAGCTTGCCGGGCGCGGTGGCTCAAGCCTGTAATCCCAGCACTTTGGGAGGCCGAGTCGGGCGGATCACGAGGTCAGGAGATCGAGACCATCCTGGCTAACCCGGTGAAACCCCGTCTCTACTAAAAAATACAAAAAAACTAGCCGGGCGAGGTGGCGGGCGCCTGTAGTCCCAGCTACTCGGGAGGCTGAGGCAGGAGAATGGCGTAAACCCGGGAGGCAGAGCTTGCAGTGAGCTGAGATCCGGCCACTGCACTCCAGCCTGGGCGACAGAGCGAGACTCCGTCTCAAAAAAAAAAAAAAAAAAAAAGCCGAAAAGCTGTGGGCCCCATTCAGGATGATAAACATGGGGTGAAGCCATGAGGAAGAAAGAATGAAGGCTGATTAGCTGGTTTAAAACTAAGTAATTGTGCCCGGGTGCGGTGGCTCACGCCTGTAATCCCAGCACTTTGGGAGGCCCAGGCAACTGGATCATGAGGTCAGGAGTTTGAGACCAACCTGGCCAACATGGTGAAACCTCATCTCTACTAAAAATACAGAAATTAGTCGGGCGTGGTGGCAGGCGCCTGTAATCCCAGCTACTTGGGAGGCTGAGGCAGGAGAATTGCTTGAACCTAGGAGGTGGAGGTTGAAGTGAGCCGAGATCACGCCATTGCACTCCAGCTCCGGGTGACAGACCAAGACTCCATCTCCGTGGGCGGGGGGAGACTAAGTAATTGTTTAAATTAGGAACAGAGCTAGAGCTAAGTGGGAGGGCAGAGATCAGGAGTTGCTCAGACCTCCTTATCTTCCCCTCTACTGACAGGTACCACGAAAGGCAGTGGTAGAAAAGCCAGCGCGGGCAGCAGAGCGAGAGGCCCGAGCCCTGCTGGAGAAGAACCGATCTTATAGGTTGTTGGAAGACAGTGAAGAGAGCAGTGAGGAGACTGTGAGTAGGGCTGGAAGCAGCCTCCAGAAGAAACGTAAAAAGCGGAAACACCTCAGGAAGAAGCCTGAGGAAGAGGAGGAAGAAGAGGAGGAAGAGGCTTCTGAGAAAGGGAAGAAGAAAACAGGGTAAGTCAGAAGCAGGGCGAGAGAGGATGGGGCAGGCTGAAGCGTGCTTGATGCCCTTATTTAATCCCCTGGATGGGCTGCAGGGGGAGTAAACAGCAGACAGAGAAGCCAGAGTCAGAAGATGAGTGGGAACGGACAGAGCGTGAGCGCCTTCAGGACCTGGAGGAGCGTGATGCCTTTGCTGAGAGGGTTCGACAGCGGGACAAGGATCGGACTCGAAATGTCCTGGAGCGGTCAGACAAGAAGGTGAACAGGAGCAGCACGTTCTGTAAATCCCCAAGATCCCAGGGTGAAATGTGAGGTTGGCTGTGATTGCAGAGATGGTGATCTCTGGGAAGACAAGGGGCTTTCTCTAGTGAGATGTTCACCTCTGTGGGGAGAGATGAGGTGAGAGAAGCCCTGTGCATCCTGTGGCTAAGGCAACTCTCTACTGTATCTGCAATCGTACAGTTTCCTCACTGAGAGGGGACATTTTTTGTGTTAGGGTACATCTGAATGATCCTTGTGATTCTAGAGAGGAGCAGCTGTCAGTGTGGGGGCTCTTTGGCCTCACACCCCTCCATTCTTGTTTTTTTTTTTTTTCTAGGCTTATGAAGAAGCTCAGAAGCGCCTCAAGATGGCCGAGGAAGACCGGAAGGCCATGGTGAGTCCCAGGGCCCAGGGAGCCAAGATCAGAAGACAAAAGGGAAGACCTTCTGATAGAGTGGTTACGTATAGGGAGAGAGAATACAGAGGAAGCACGGTGTGGATGCTGATGGAGTGGTCAGGTCTCTAGAGGAGGGGCTTGGTTGTCAGGAGCCAGCTGAGGACAGACTTATGTTGTCGAGGGAAGGAGCCCTCTTAAGTTGTAGGGGGAAGGAGGCTACCCATAAGTCCTTGACTCTTAACTTTAGGATCAAACATACTCTATTAGTGAATGAAGTCATGAGCTTTCCCTATTCCTGAGTCCTAATGAGATGTGAGGCAGCTGGAATGTTGTCAAGAAGGTTGCTGGAGGACAGGGGCAGGGCAGCAGTCCCACTGTACAGGAATATGCTAACCATTCAGCTTAGGTACACCATCTCCAAATACCTTCCCACCACCTAATTCTTGCACCCCTTATATGGCTTTGTGATCTCCCTGTGTCTTCTCACTGGACAGGGGCAGAGCCCTCATAATTCATAAACTGGACTTTTTATGGTATGAAACTAGGTAGGGTAAGCTGTTTTCCAAAGGCCTGGTCTTGTCAAGTAAAGTCACACTTAGATTCCCCAATAGAATTTTGAGACACTTCGAGCTCCTTTTTTTTTCTTACCTTTTTTCTTTTTTTTGAAATGGAGAGGGGCACACGCTGTCCTGTCGCCCAGGATGGAGTGCAATGACGCGATCTCGGCTCACTGCAACCTCTGCCTCCCAGGTAGCTGGGATTACAGGAGCACACCACCACACCTGGCTAATTTTTTTTATCTTTAGTAGAGACGAGGTTTCACCATGTTGGTCAGGGTGGTCTCGAACCCCTGACCTTGTGATCCACCCACCTTGGCCTCCCAAAGAGCTGGAATTATAAGCGTGAGCCACCGTGCCCTGCCTTCTTTTTATTTGTTTTATTTTTAATTTTTATTTATTTATTTATTTTTGAGGTGGAGTCTCACTCTGTTGCCAGGCTGGAGTGTGGTGGCGTGATCTCAGCTCACTGTAACCTCTGCCTCCCTGGTGGAGGAATCAAGTGATTCTCCTGCCTCAGCCTCCCGAGTAGCTGGGACTACAGACCCGCACCACCACACTCGGCTAATTTTTTGTATTTTTAGTAGAGAGGGGGTTTCATCATGTTGGCCAGGATGGTGTTGATCTCTTGACCTTGTGATCTGCCCGCCTTGGCCTTCCAAAGTGTTGGGATTACAGGCCTGAGCCACCACGCCTGGCCCTTTTTACTTTTTAAATTTTATTTATTTATTTATTTATTTTTATTTATTTTTTTGAGACGGAGTCTCTCTCTGTCCCCAAGGCTGGAGTGCAGTAGTGTGATCTTGGCTCGCTACAAGCTCTGCCTCCCGGGTTCATGCCAATCTCCTGCCTCAGCCTCCCGAGTAGCTGGGACTACAGGCGCCCGCCACCACGCCTGGCTAATGTGTTTTGTGTTTTTTTAGTAGAGACAGGATTTCACCGTGTTAGCCAGGATGATCTTGATCTCCTGACCTTGTGATCCGACCACCTCGGCCTCCCAAAGTGCTAGGATTACAGTCGTGAGCCACCACGCCCAGCTTTTTATTTATTTATTTTTTTGAGACAGAGTTTTGCACTTGTTGCCCAGGCTGGAGTACAATGGCATGATCTTGGCTCACTGCAACCTCTGCCTCCCAGGTTCAAGCGATTCTCCTGCCTCAGCTTCCAGAGTAGCTGGGATTATAGGCATGAGCTATCTCGCCTGGCTAATTCTGTAGAGACAGGGTTTCTCCATGTCGGTCAGGCTGGTCTTGAACTCCTGACTTCAGGTGATCCACCTGCCTCAGCTTCCCAAAGTGCTAGGATTACAGGTGTGAGCCACCGTGTGCCTGGCCTACTCTTGAAGGTTTCTCCTGACCAATTTATCTCATATCTCTTCCTGAAATTGACTGTGGTTAGGCTTCTGAGACATCTCAGTGCAGTTGTAGTGGTGGTGGTGGTACTGTTTTGGCCTGAATTTAATTTTTCTTCTTTTTTTCTTTCTTTTTTTTTTCTTGAGACGGAGTCTCGTTCTGTTGCCCTGGCTGGAGTGCAGTGGCATGATCTCGGCTCACTGCAACCTCTGCCTCCCGGGTTCAAGTGATTCTCCTGCCTCAACCTCCCGAGTAGCTGGGACTACAGACATGCACCAGCATGCCCGGCTTACTTTTGTATGTTTAGTAGAGACGCGGTTTCGCCATGTTGGCCAGTCTGATCTCAAACTCCTGACCTTAGGTGATCCATCCCCCTCGGCCTCCCAAAGTGTTAGGATTACAGGCATGAGCCACTGTGCCCAGCTGTAATTTTTCTTTTTCAATTACAAAAATATTTAAGCACATAGGGAAGTTGAAAGAATAGAAAAAAGAACACTCATATACACTATTCAGTTTGAAAAATGGTTAATACTGTGGGCAATATTTGCATTGTCTTTGTAAATGTGGTATGTTCTTTTCAGATCATTTAAGAGTCTTAGACATCATAGCATTTTATCTCTAAGTACATCAGTATGTACCTGCTAAGGATAAAGACATTGTCCTCTAAAATCAGAATGCTCTTGTCACAGTCAGGAAGTTGAACAGCAATTCTTACGTATCAACTAAGATCTCTGTACAATCAAAGATTCCCTCATTACCCCCAAAATAACTTTAATGACTGCTTTTTCCTAACAATGCAGTCAAGGTTCATGCATTGCATTTGGTTATTAGATTTTAAGTTTGTTTCTCTCTCTCTCTGTCTCACCTTGCAGTGTCCTACATTCTGGATTTGTCTGATCCTTATCTTATGGTGTTAAGTACTTCTCTGCCCTGTGCTTTCTTTAAAGCGGCAATTGGGTCTAAAGCTTGTCTACACTCAGATTAAACAGTTGTGGCAGGAACACTTCTTGGGCAGTGATGTGCACTTCATATTATGTCATATCACGGGGACATGCTATCCAGTTGTGTATCTATTAGTATTGATATCCTTTCTACCAATAGCCTTTCATCGAATGCTTTTAGCAGCCACTGGTAATCCTTTCCTGAACATGTTATTTTGTTGGGGATTGCAAAATGGTGATTTTTTGATTCTGTCATTCCTGTTACATGTATTGGCTAGAATTTGTCTATAAAGAAGAGCTTTTCCTTAACAACTAGGAACAAGCTACAGTTCCTTCTTAAAAACCAGGGTAAATGTTTGTTTCCTTTTAAATACCAACTTTTAGAGTAAGGAGTTTGGTGTAACAGTCATTTCACTGGAGACAGATTTTTTTTCCCTTGTTTTTTGTTTGTGTGTGTCATGTTGGATCCAAGAATTTTTATTTTTCAGTATTTTATAATCTCACATCATTATTCTTTTTAGTGCTCAAATTGCTCTGATTTTTTACCCATATTAAAAAAAAATCTATCTTCCTCTTCCATTGAAGGAATATTTGACTGTGGTACTTAGATTAGGTCGTGATCATAAACTGCATTTTAAGTCTTTACAGAACAAACAAGAAAAGCCAAGCAACTAAGTAGAACCAGGCCCCTTAAGGGTAAAACACTAGAGGGCTTTTTTTTTTAACATGGAGTTTTGTTCTTGTCGCTCAGGCTGGAGCGCAGTGGCGTGATCTAAGCTTACTGCAACCTCCGCCTCCCGGGTTCAAGCAATTCTCCTGCCTCTGCCTCCCAAGTAGCTGGGATTACAGGTGCCCACCACCGTGCCCGGCTAATTTTTGTATTTTTAGTAGAGACGGGGGTTTCACCATGTTGGCCATGCTGGTCTCGAACTCCTGACTTCAGGGGATCCACCCGCCTCAGCCTTTCAAAGTGCTGGGATTGCAGGTGTGAGCCACTGCGCCCGCCCGACCACCAGAGGGGCTTTGACCTTGCAGTAGAGGAAGTTGGGATCACAGGGAAGATGATGTTGTCATAGTGGGAGGACTCCTGGCAGGAAAGGGCCTTACAGATATTGCCAGTTTTCTGCTGTCATCCATAATGTGTGCTGAAAAGTTTGTATCAAAGGTAAATGTGTAGAAACTAAGTGACACATAGCATGGTGAAGAGAGGTTAGTACCAGAGAGCCAAACATCCCTGATTACATTTGCCTTACAGAAACACTCTGATGCTGTAGTCCTACCTTTTTATAATCAGTTTTTCTCTCTTCCTCAAACTATAGTCATACAGTTTAAGACCAAGGAACATCTAACTGGGGCTGAAGATTGCCTCCTGTTGGCACCCCCACTGGTTTCTATCTTTGTCTAAATTGTTTTTGGTTTGAGTCCTGTGCTTCTAAATACTGGATTAGCCTTTTATTTTCCCCCTTTCCACTAATTTGAATAAAATGGCAAGAGTAAAATAAAGCTATGCAGACATCTCCCTGATGTATCTGTTTTAACAAAGGTGATAATGCTGCCCAGGGGACTTTCCAGCTGGATTCTGCTGCAGGAAGATAGGGTGTGGCGTCAGTATGTAGCATCCAAAGAGGCCCAGATTTGAGTATGTCATTGTTTTGGTTGTGCATTGCAGAGGGAAGGTGGAGGGTGCATCCTTAGGTTCTCATGGCCGCCTGTCAGGGAATTTTTCCTTTTTAGGGATTGGTAGAGAAAGGGGTTGCTGCTCCAGCAAGATAAGGATTCGACTGTCCTTTCCCAACTCAGGTCCCTGAGCTGCGGAAGAAATCTCGCCGAGAGTACCTGGCTAAGCGGGAGCGAGAGAAGCTTGAGGACCTGGAGGCGGAGCTGGCTGATGAGGAGTTCCTTTTTGGGGATGTCGAGCTGAGCCGGCATGAGCGGCAGGAGCTCAAATATAAGCGGCGAGTGCGGGATCTCGCCCGGGAGTACCGGGCAGCTGGGGAGCAGGAGAAGCTGGAGGCCACCAATCGCTACCACATGCCCAAGGAAACCCGAGGACAGGTGAGGCGAAGCGGCATCTGCTTCAGCCTTGGTCCCTAAGACAAATTGCAGGGAAGGCTTCAGGGGACTGGGCAACCCCTGGGTCAGCCCCTTTCTTGCCTTGCCTTTCCTAGTGGGCAGTGGGTGGGGGTAGTTATGGGAGGAGGGGGGTGGGCAGAGAGGACATCCTCTGTTTTCGAGTCTTCACATATCCCCGCTCTCTGTAGCCAGCCCGAGCTGTGGATCTAGTGGAGGAGGAATCAGGAGCCCCTGGGGAAGAGCAGCGGCGCTGGGAAGAGGCGCGGCTTGGGGCAGCATCCCTGAAGTTTGGGGCCCGAGATGCTGCCTCTCAGGAGCCCAAGTATCAGCTGGTGCTGGAGGAGGAGGAGACCATTGAGTTTGTCCGGGCCACTCAGCTCCAGGGTGATGAGGTAAGAGGAGAGCTGGGAGATATTCTGAGAAGGACCCGAAGCGAGCTATTTAGCTCACATCTCCTCCTCTTTCCTTAGGAGCCATCAGCTCCACCCACCTCAACTCAGGCCCAGCAGAAAGAGTCCATCCAGGCTGTCCGCCGCAGCCTCCCGGTGTTCCCATTTCGAGAGGAGCTCCTGGCTGCTATTGCAAATCACCAAGTCCTCATCATTGAAGGCGAGACAGGCTCAGGGAAGACCACCCAGATCCCGCAGTATCTCTTTGAGGAGGTACAGTCATCTCACCCTTCAGCTTGCCAGGGCACCTGGCATCAATGTCCTCATTCCTATCAGTGCTCCTTTTACATTGCATTTTTAGTAGTCACTTACCCATCTTTTCCACTAAATTGTGAAATTCTTGAGAATAAAGACCATACCCTTTTCACATTTCTGTTCTCACTTCCTACATTCATTTCATTCAGGTTAGAAGGACGGGTAGGTGGATAGGTGGAGTGGGACATGTGTGTAAATGTGGACCTCCCTGTACTCCAGCCTGGCCAAAAAACAAGAAGTTAAAGGACTATTTTCTTGTCTTTTTGATCGTTTTTTTTTTTTTTTTTGGAGATGGGAGTCTTGCTGTGTCACCCAGGCTGGAGTGCAGTGGCACGATCTCGGCTCACTGCAACCTCTTACTCCTGGGTTCAAGCAATTCTCCTGCCTCAGTCTTCAAAGTAGCTGGAATTACAGGCATGTGCCACCACACCTGGCTTATTTTTTAGTAGAGATGGGATTTCACCATGTTGGCCAGGCTGGTCTCGAACTCCTGACCTCAAGTGATCCAGTCGCCTCAACCTCCCAAAGTGCTGGGATTACAGGCATGAGCCACTGTGCCTGGCCCCGGCCCTATTTTGGAGGCTCTTGCTCTGATGCCCAAGCTGGAGTGATGTGGCACCATCATGACTTACTGCAAGCTGGAACTCCTGGGCTCAAGAGATCCTCCCACCTCAGCCTCCTGAGTATCTGGGAGGTGCACACCACCATGCCCATATTAAAAATTTTTTGTTTTTTTGAGGTGGAGTCTCGCTCTGTCGCCAGCCTGGAATGCAGTGGTGCGATCTTGACTCACTGCAACCTCCACTTCCTAGGTTCAAGTGATTCTCCTGCCTCAGTCTCCCGAGTAGCTGGGACTACAGGTGCATACCACTACACCCAGCTAATTTTTATATTTTTAGTAGAGATGGGGTTTCACCATGTTGGCCAGGATGGTCTCAGTCTCCTGACCTCATGATCTGCCCACCTTGGCCTCCCAAAGTGCTAGAATTACAGGTGTTAGCCACTACACCTGGCCTGAAATTTGTTTTGTTTTGTTTTGTTTTTTGTTGTTGTTGAGACAGACTCTTGCCCTTTTGTCTAGGCTGGAGTGTGGTGGCATGATCTTGGCTTACTGCAACCTCTGCCTCCCAGGTTCAAGCGATTCTCCTGCCTTAGCCTCCCAAGTAGCTGGAATTACAGCCATGCACCACCATGCCCGGCTACTTTTTTGTATTTTTAGTAAAGACAGGGTTTCACCATTTTGGCCAGGCTTGTCTCAAACTCCCAACCCCGGGAGATCCGCCTGGCTCGGCCTTCCAAAGTGCTGGGATTGCAGGCGTGAGCCACTGGGCCTGGCCAAAGTTTTTAATTTTTAATTTTTTTGTCATACTACGTTGCCCAGGCTGGTCTCGAACTCCAGAGCTCAGGCAATCCTCCCACCTCAGCCTCCCAAAGTACTAGGATTATAGGCGTGAGCCACCGTGCCCAGCCTTCCTGCTTTTTACCTTAGCTGACTCTGCCTCAGCTAATCTGTTCTTTTCCAGCTCAAGTCTAGCAGAGCCGTGAACTTAATTACCCAGAGCTAGGTGAGGACCCCCTTTGAGGGCCCTAGGTCTGTCATCCTATCTATTTGCCCTTCTTTTCTGGTTTTCAGCATCTGTCTTTTCCTCCTTTTCTCCTATCTGGCTTTTACAACTTCTTTCTCTGAATTGTACCTGGTCCCAGGGGGCATATTTAGCAAAGGGTAAACCTCTTCTTTCTTCCTTGTCATTCAGGGTTATACAAAGAAGGGTATGAAGATTGCCTGCACCCAACCCCGGAGAGTGGCCGCCATGAGTGTAGCCGCCCGAGTGGCCCGGGAGATGGGTGTGAAGCTTGGGAATGAGGTGAGATTTCTAGGGAACTGGGGGTAGAGACTGGGGTCTGTGACTCAGTCTACACTGCCCTCAGGTCCCTACAGCAGAAGTCTTGGTGCTGCCCCACTTCACCTTTCCCCAAGTTCCTTTCAGGGCACACCATCCAACACTTGGTTGCTAATGGTTTCCCTTGACCAGGTTGGCTACAGCATCCGCTTTGAGGACTGCACATCAGAGCGAACTGTCCTCCGCTACATGACAGATGGGATGCTTCTCCGGGAGTTCCTCTCTGAGCCTGACCTTGCGAGTTACAGGTACATACAGGGCCCTCATCTCCCATGAGAGAGCTGCCCACACTCTCTTCCCCCTGTGCTGCCGCCTCCCTCCCACTCAGTTCTCTCCTGGATCTCTAACCTCTGGCTTTTCTCTCATTTCTTGCCACCCAGCCAATTCAGCCATTGTCTTCTGATTAATCCACCAGTTCTTATATCGTTATGGTTCAAACGGTCCTTGAACTGACCTCCAGGAACCACGGAGATGGGGCTGGAGGATAGAAGAGATTGTAGAGAAAGCCTCTTCTTCTTTCCCCATTCATCTCCAGGGTTTAGAAAACAACCAGGATAGCATAGCATTGCTGCGGAGGCTTGAAATGCCATGTGAAGACCATTTGAAAACACTTGGAATGCTCAGCTTAGAGGGAGAAACAGGAGAGGCATCCTGGTTCCCTCTAAATATGTGAAGGCTGTTACATGGAAAGAAGGATGAGACTTGGTTTATGTAACCCTACAGGATATAGCTAGGAGCCATGGGGAGGTTACAGGGAGACAGATTCCAACTCAATACCGATGGCTGAATAACCCTCAGAGTGTTGGAGATTGCAGGGCCTGTCAGAGTGGTTGGACTCTGGATCTTGGCCCTCCACACAAGTCTTGGGTAGCTTGGTCTGTGAATAATGAGCTCTTAGTGCTGGAAATGGCCAAGCAGAGGTTGGTTGAACATGTGTTGAGGGGGAAAAGGGATTCACGAATGTGCTGGGGTTGGGGTCAGGCCAGCTGAACAATATGTGCCCTTTTGACTCTTCAGAGGCTGTGAATTTCTGGCCCTGGAAGATCACAGTGGAGTGATTGGACAGATAGGATTTTATCCTTCATATCCCTTGCAAAAAATCTCTGAGAACCCATGGAGAGCCAGCCAGTGCAAGAGGGCCTGATGCAGATATTTTTGCCCATCGAGCCAGCCTGCTTTGTGGAATGACTGGGGGCTTCACCATCACAGTTAGGGTTAGGGACAAAGAGTTGAGGTCAGAGAGGTGGGTAGGGGAAGATGAGGATGAGTTCCTGAGACTTGGCTGCCACCCAGAAAAGCCAAAAAATAAAGCAAAGAGAAAGAAGGTGTCATGCACATAACTGAGTTAGGAGGAAACCAGGGAGCATGCAGAGTCCTCTGAGAGTTGGGGTAGAAAGGCTTAACTTGCTCCTCTCTGCAAAAGAAGAATCCTTCTTAGCAGGTCTCCCTCTGTCACCCAGACTGGAGTGCAGTGGTGCAAGCTCAGCTTACTGCAAGCTCCGCCTCCCAGGTTCATGCCATTCTCCTGCCTCAGCCTCCCGAGTAGCTGGAACTACAGGCGCCCGCCACCACACTCGGCTAATTTTTTTTTTTTTTTTTTTAAGTAGAGACGGGGTTTCACCGTGTTGGCCAGGATGGTCTCAATATCCTGACCTCGTGATCCACCCTTCTCGGCCTCCCGAAGTGCTGGGATTACAGGCGTGAACCACCGCACCTGGCCTCTTTTTATATAGAGTGTCGCTCTGTCACCCCGGCTGGAGTGCAGTGGCTCAATCTTGGCTCACTGCAACCTCTGCCTCCCGGGTTCAAGCGATTCTCCTGCCTCAGCCACCTGAGTAGCTGGGACTACAGGTGTGCGCCACCACACCTGGCTAATTTTTTTTGTATTTTTAGAAGAGACAGGGTTTCGCCATATTGGCCAGGCTGATCTCAAACTCCTGACCTCGTGATCTGCCTGCCTTGGCCTCCCAAAGTGCTGGGATTACAGGTGTGAGCCACCGCACCCAGCCTAAAGCATATCCTTCAACTTTTTCTAGTAAGAGAAGCTACTGAGTCTAAGCAGACTCTTGACTGAACTAGACAGTATGTCTAACTTGTCCTGGCCTCAATGCAGCCTCTACATCTTGGCTTCTATTGTCTGCTGAGGCTGGGATAGGTTGCAGATCATGGGTCCCTGGCCGCCTCTGACTTTCTGTTGGTCTTACATAACTGGGATGGCTGAGTTCTCCTTAGAGCCCCCTCCGTCAACAGTCATTCTTGAGCTCTTTGTGTCCATCACTCCCCTCTCGTCCAGGGAACCCTGGTGTCTGATACTGCATTGCCCAGCGCTCCTCCCTCATTGCTGCCCTATTCCCTCCCCAGTGTGGTGATGGTGGATGAGGCTCACGAACGGACCCTACACACAGACATTCTCTTTGGATTGATCAAGGATGTTGCTCGCTTCCGACCTGAGCTCAAGGTCCTGGTGGCTTCAGCCACACTGGACACTGCCCGTTTCTCCACCTTCTTTGATGACGCCCCTGTGTTTCGAATCCCCGGACGCAGGTTTCCTGTGGACATCTTCTACACCAAGGTGCTACCTCAGGGAGGATGGGCTTAAGTCTGTGGCAGAAAAGCTGAGGCCTTTGGAGACAGTTATCCCAAGGAGGGAAAGATGGAGTGGAAGGTCCAAAGGGGAACTAGGATAAAGTATATGTTGAACTGGGAGGAGAGGAAAGGTTTGCCTAAGCAGGTGGCCCTCCTGTGACCCCATCTCTTTCTGCTCTCCAGGCTCCAGAGGCTGACTACTTGGAAGCTTGTGTTGTATCTGTGTTGCAGATCCACGTGACCCAGCCCCCTGGGGATATCCTGGTGTTCCTGACAGGACAGGTGCCTGACATGGTTGGGAGAGGGGAGGATGTATCCCAGGGGAAGACGGGGCCGGCATGTTGGCCTTCTGTGACTCTGGGATCCCTGCTGCTCTCCCCACCCTCTATCCAGGAGGAGATTGAGGCTGCCTGTGAGATGCTCCAGGATCGCTGCCGCCGCCTGGGCTCCAAAATCCGGGAGCTCCTGGTGCTGCCCATTTATGCCAACCTGCCCTCTGACATGCAGGCCCGTATCTTCCAGCCCACGCCACCTGGGGCACGAAAGGTCAGTTGGAGAAACCCACACTCTTCACCCCTGTGCTTCCCACAACTAGTAGTGAAAAAGCTGTGTGCCTGCCCCATGCAAGGTGAGCCCTGGGCACTGCTGCACACAGCTGAGGAGCAGTCAGTCCTTTGTCCCTGGGACTGAAGGGAGGAGAAATATGGTGTGAACCAAGAGAGAGCCAAATATGTGATCTGGAAAGTAAGCACAGTAGATTCAGTGGAGAAGGGAAGTCCTTGATGTGCCAGGAGGTGGGATTTGATATGGACCTTTAAGAGAAATGGCTGAGGTCGGCCAGGTGCAGTGGCTCACACCTATAATCCCAGCACTTTGGGAGGCCGAGGTGGGCAGATCACAAGGTCAGGAGATCAAGACCATCCTGGCTAACATGGTGAAACCCTGTCTCTACTAAAAAAATTTTTCAAAAATTAGCTGGGCATTGTGGCAGTCGCCTGTAGTCTCAGTTACTCGGGAGGCTGAGGCGGGAGAATGGCATGAACCCAGGAGGCGGAGCTTGCAGTGAGCTGAGATCGTGTCACTGCACTCCAGCCTGGGCGACAGAGTGAGACTCCATCTCAAAAAAGAAGAGAAAAGGCTGAGGTCAGGCATGGTGGCTCACGCCTGTAGTCCCAGGACTTTCGGAGGCCGAGGTGGGCGGATCACTTGAGGTCAGTAGTTCAAAACCGGGTTTGCTAACATGGTGAAACCCTGCCTCTTCTGAATATACAAAAATCAGCTGGGGGCCAGGCGCGGTGGCTCAAGCCTGTAATCCCAGCACTTTGGGAGGCCGAGACGGGTGGATCACGAGGTCAGGAGATCGAGACCATCCTGGCTAACACGGTGAAACCCCGTCTCTACTAAAAAAATACAAAAAACTAGCCAGGCGAGGTGGCGGGCGCCTGTAGTCCCAGCTACTCGGGAGGCTGAGGCAGGAGAATGGCGTGAACCCGGGAGGCGGAGCTTGCAGTGAGCTGAGATCTGGCCACTGCGCTCCAGCCTGGGCGACAGAGCGAGACTCTGTCTCAAAAAAAAAAAAAAAAAAAATCTGCTGGGCGTGATGGCGTGCGCCTATAATCCCAGCTGTTCAGGAGACTGAGTCATGAGAATCGCTTGAACCCGGGAGGAGGAGGTTGCAGTGAGCTGAGATTGCCCTACTGCACTCCAGCCTGGTGACTGTGCGAGACTCCGTCTCAAAAAAGAAAAATGGCTGAGAAGTTATCAGAGGAAGGCCCAAAGTATGTTTGAGGTCAGTGTGAGCTAATAGGCTTAGTGGGAGGTTCATATGGTGAAGGAGTAGGAGACAAGGCTAGAAACAATTTGGGGCTAAGATTAGGGAGAGCCTTTGATGACAGGAGAGTTTGGACTTTATTTATTTTTCTTTTTTGAGACAGAGTCTCGCTCTGTCACCTAGGCTGAAGTGCAGTGGCAAGATATCGGCTCACTGCAGCCTCTGCCTCCCAGGCTCAAGTGATTCTTGTGCCTCAGCCTCCCAAGTAGCTGGGATTACAGGTGTGTACCACCACACCAAGCTAAATTTTTTTTTTTTTTTTTTTTTTGAGATGGAGTCTCACTCTTGCCCAGGCTGGAGTGCAGTGGCGCCAACTCTGCTCACTGCAACCTCTGCCTCACAGGTTCAAGCGATTCTCCTGCCTCAGCCCCCCTAGCAGCTGGGATTATAGGCGCCCTCCACCACGCCCAGCTGATTTTTTGTATTTTTAGTAGAGATGAGGTTTCGCTATTTTGGCCAGATTGGTCTTGAATGCCTGACCTCAGGTGATCCACCCACCTTGGCCTCCCAAAGTGCTGGGATTATAGGCATGAGCCACCGTGCCCGGCCAACACCCAGCTAATTTTTAGTAGAGACGGGGTTTTGCCATGTTGGCCAGGCTGGTCTTGAACTCCTGGCCTCAAGTGATCCACCTGCCTTGGCCTCCCAAAGTGCTGGGTTACAGGCATGAGCCACTGTGCCCGGCGAAGTTTGGACTTTAGACAGCTGAGTAGCAATCAAAGGATTTTGAGCAGAGATTTAACTTTCATTGAACAAATATTTAATGAGTTCCTTCTGTGTGTCAGGTACACAGGGGTTGATGATACAGTGATGAACAAAACAAGTCCCTAGCCTAACAAACTTGCACTTGTGGTCTATTGGGGAAACAGTGGATGCATAAATACATAATGTCAATTTGTGGCCAGTGCTATGAAGAGATACAAGGTAGCACAGCAGGATGGAACTTGACTCTGAGGGGTGGGAGTGAGGACTGGCATGAAGGTATTTTCCTTGAGGTGTAGTGAGGGCCTCTTCAGTAAGGGGAAAGTGGAACAGAGACCCAAACCAGGTGAGGGAGGGAGCCAGGCTGATACCTGTGAGAAGAGTGTGCCAGACAGAGGGAACAGCTGATGCAAATAATCCAGTGAGGAGTGCACTTACGTGGGCAGAGCAAAGCAGTGTGCGAGAGGAGTGAGGGAGGTGGTGGAGTGCTAGCAGATGAGGTCAGAAAGGCAGCTGGGGTAGGTGATCCAGGCTTTTAAGGGGCTTGGATTAAATTCTAGAGTAGGATAGGAAGCCACTGAAGGATGGGGAGTGATGTGACAGGTTTGTATTTTAAAAGGACTGTCCTGGATGCCATGTGACAGAGGGTAGGGGCAGAAGCAGGGAGACGTGTTAGGAGGCTCTTACAGGAAGTGTTGTGTGAAGATGAAAGCGGTGGTGGGGAAGATGGGGCAGGAACTTGAACACCCCCATTTCCCAACCCCCCCCCCCCAAAAAAACCCTAAATCCTCTTCTCCATTTTCTTTCCTCCTATGGCCCTGCTATCTCCCAGCCCCCGCTTCCCTCTCCCCTGTCTTTTGGACTTGTTCCCTGCTCCTGACCTTGAATACTAATTCCTTCAGCTCCTGCCCCTTACTGCAATTGCTTCACTACTCCTAACTTTCCAAGATTACTTTTTCTGGGTAACTAGGTAGGTGGGGTCAGTGGGTGACCCCATATCCTCTCACTCAGGTGGTTGTGGCAACGAACATTGCTGAGACATCACTCACCATCGAGGGCATCATTTATGTGCTGGATCCAGGGTTCTGTAAGCAGAAGAGCTACAACCCCCGCACAGGCATGGAATCGCTCACTGTCACACCCTGCAGCAAGGTCAGCCTGGGAATGCATGGGGGTGGGGGAGGTGGAGTTGGCCCACAGAGAAGGTCCAACTCAGAAGCAGAGTGGGGGCTTCCTAGGGAGCGGGGATGAGCAGTTTGCATCCTTCCAGATTTCTTGTGTAAATACTGCCTTTTCTCTTTTCCCTGACCAAATTGTCAGCCAGCCTGCTCTCCTTTCTTTCCAGGCCTCAGCCAATCAGCGAGCTGGCAGGGCAGGTCGAGTGGCTGCAGGGAAGTGCTTCCGCCTGTATACTGCCTGGGCCTATCAGCACGAGCTTGAGGAAACCACAGTGCCTGAGATCCAGAGGACCAGCTTGGGCAATGTCGTGTTGCTGCTCAAGAGCTTAGGTGATTGGGCTACCTGAGAGAGGAGGGAGGGGCTGGAGTCACTGTCCTTTGAAGGGACTGTGTTCCATCTGTCACACCTCTCTCTAGGGATCCATGACCTAATGCACTTTGATTTCCTGGACGCTCCACCATATGAGACACTGCTGCTGGCTTTGGAGCAGCTGTATGCTCTGGGAGCCCTCAACCACCTTGGGGAGCTCACTACGGTGAGTTGGGGGGCAGCATGGCTTGGGGCAGCATGATAGGGGTCAGGATGGCTCCAGGGGCCCCTGTAGTAGTAGTGGGAAACCTGAGGGAGGACTGGGCTCAACTCTCTCTCTCCTCTCCCTAGTCTGGTCGAAAGATGGCAGAGCTGCCGGTGGACCCCATGCTGTCCAAAATGATCTTAGCCTCTGAGAAGTAAGCCCTCCCCTCCACCTGGTCCCCCAGCACACATACTGGCCAGGCCTCCTCTTGTCTCTGGGGTCCTCTTTGTCTTTTTCTCTTCATCATATTATCCTTTAACACATAATAAATTATTAGATAACTCTGATTGCCCTCTTTTGAGGCCAACAAGGGTAAGACACTTGATCCTATCCTTGATTCCACTGTGCCTGGCCCCTTGAGGAACTTACTCATTCCTAAGGTTTGAAACTAGAACATTTAATGTAGCTGTGGAGGGACGACCTTTAAATGCCATTCCTCTGCTGTCAGAGATCTTTTCCAAATGCACATAGTGAATGCACACTTTCTGCAGAAGCCTCAGAAGTCCCCAGTGTTTCCTGCTCCTGCCTCCATGGATGTCCCTCCTTTGTGACTGTGTTTCATCTATGGCCCCTACCTCCTTGACCCCCAGGCTGCTGCCAGAATCTATCTGCTGGCTGCTTTGTAGCCATTAGGCCAACCAGCCTTTTCCACATGAGGAAACATCCATCACACAGTGATCACTCCCCACTCCACCATATCTGTTCCTATGTGTCTTGCTTTGAACTCATGCTTTCCCCTTCCTGTCCCAGGTACAGCTGTTCAGAGGAGATCCTGACAGTGGCTGCCATGCTCTCTGTCAACAACTCCATCTTCTACCGACCAAAGGACAAGGTCGTCCATGCTGACAATGCCCGTGTCAACTTCTTTCTCCCTGGTGGTGACCACCTGGTTCTGCTAAACGTTTACACACAGGTCACTGGGCTTGGGTGAGTGGGAATGAGAGACACCAGGGGACTTTAGTCCTACTGTATACTTAACTGTCTCTCCTTTCTTTTTAATCCTTTTCCCAGTGGGCTGAGAGTGGTTACTCTTCCCAGTGGTGCTATGAGAACTTTGTACAGTTCAGATCAATGCGCCGAGCCCGGGATGTGCGAGAACAGCTGGAAGGGCTCTTGGAACGTGTGGAAGTTGGTCTCAGTTCCTGCCAGGGGGACTATATCCGTGTACGCAAGGTCAGCATTTCTTCAGCCTCCTGCTCTCCACCCCCAGTACCTTCCCAGGAGCAAGCTTCTCTAGGGGCATGCAGCCGTTCCTCCAGCCTGAGAGCATGCCCTCTTCCCCTTGTGTATGACGGTGTCCTCCCAGGGCCCTTTCTTCCCCAGACCACTGAAGGTTCATTCCTGGGAAGTTCTTCATGCATTCCTTACCTCTCTAGTTTTCCTGAAGCTGGAATTAAAAAGGTAGTGAGCTCTTAGGGTCCCCAGATGTCTGCCTTTTCCATTGATTTTCTTTCCTGCCTGCTCCTTAGGCCATCACTGCTGGTTACTTTTACCACACAGCACGGTTGACTCGGAGCGGCTACCGCACAGTAAAACAGCAGCAGACGGTCTTCATTCATCCCAACTCCTCCCTCTTTGAGCAACAGCCACGCTGGCTGCTCTACCACGAACTTGTCTTGACTACCAAAGAGTTCATGAGACAGGTGAGGACAACATCCTGTGCCCACACAGGTGGAGACTATGTAGAGAGATGGTATCCTGACAAGCTAAGAACCCAGGTTCAAGTTGCTGGGAGTGGTACAGAAAGAGGAAGGTAGGGTAAAATAGAAAGACATCCTTTTTTTTTGTTTTTGTTTTTGAGACTGAGTCTCGCTCTATTGCCTAGGCTGGAGTGCAGTGGCGCAATCTAGCCTCACTGCAACCTCTGCCTCCCGGGTTCAAGATACTCTCATGCCTCAGCCTTCCAAGTAGCTGAGATTACAGGTGCAAGCCTCAATGCCTGGCTAATTTTTGGTATTTTTAGTAGAGATGAGGTTTCACCATGTTGGCCAGGCTGGTCTTAAATGCGTGCCTCGGCCTCCCAAAGTGCAGGGATTACAGTTGTAAGCCACTGTGCCCAGCCCAAAGACATCCTTTCTAACAGGTGTCAGCATCTTCCAAGATCTGAGAACTAGACATTTATTCAATACATATTTGAATGGCTACTGTATAGGTGCTGGGGCTATAATGAACAAAGCAGAGTGTCTCTTGTCTCACAGAGTGTACCTTGTCTATGTTCTAGGCTTTTCTTTTTTTTTTTGAGACAAGAGTTACACACTCTAGTAGCCTACGCTGGAGTGCAGTGGCACAGTCTCAGCTCATGCAATCTCTGCCTTCCGGTTTCAAGCAATTCCCCTGCCTCAGCCTCCAGCTGGGTTACAGGTGCCCACCACCACGCCCAGCTAATTTTTGTATTTCTAGTAGAGACAGGGTTTCACCATGTTGGCCAGGTTGATCTCGAACTCCTGACCTCATGATCCGCCCGCCTCAGTCTCCCAAAGTGTTGGGATTACAGGCGTGAGTCACCACGCCCAGCATGTTGTTCTAGACTTTTCTTAGGAATAGCTTATTTGGTATCTTGAATAACATATAGAGGTGTATCTGCCCTTTGGATATATAATAATAGAGCCAGGCACCTTTACCCCTAGCCCTGCAGTCAAAGAGGAAAGATAACTTTTGACCACACGCATGAGGATCTAGGTTGGGGCTGGGCATAGTGGCTCATTCTTGTAAACCATCCTAGCACTTTGGGAGACCAAGGCAGGATCCCAGCACTTTGGGAGGCCAAGATCAGCCCAGGCAACATACTGAGACCCCATCTATACAAAAAATTAATGGGGCACTGTGATGTGTGCCTGTAGTCTCAGCTACTTGGGAGGCTGAGGCAGAAGGACTGCTTTGAGCCTGGGAGGTCGAGGCTGCAGTGAGCCATGATACGCCACTGCAGTCCAGCCTGGGCAACAGAGCAAGACCCTGTTTCAATTTAAGAAAAAAATAATAATACACAAAAGATCTATGTTGGAAAGAAGAGAACTCCATTGATCTTTTCTCTCCTCCTAGGTACTGGAGATTGAGAGCAGTTGGCTTCTGGAGGTGGCTCCCCATTATTATAAGGCCAAGGAGCTAGAAGATCCCCATGCTAAGAAAATGCCCAAAAAAATAGGCAAAACACGAGAAGAGCTAGGGTAAGAGAAGGACGTAAACAGAACCTGTGACACCAGCTCCTTTTCCTTCTATACATTATTTAATACCTATTAAATAAAATTATTTTTGGAATAAAGCTTGTGGGAATATTTGGGATCTAGAGAAAGTGATACATGAAATTCTATCTCATATAGTCAGTTAAACTTTATTATTTACAAGTTAAATTACAGAGCAGCTTTACACAGCATGAGATGGAAAGGAAGGCAGGAGAGAAAAGAGAGGAAGCTGGCTCCTGAGATTCTTGGCTGCCTCCACCTCCTTCTCTTGGGCTTAGCAGTCTTCAGTGCTGCCCCCACTCAAAGGTCAAGGATCAGGGCTTGGAACACAGGTTTAAGTCAGGTTCTGGCTCTGACAGCCCCAGGGCCACCAGGGCTCCCACTAGCAGCTTCTTCACAGGCGTTGGAGGTGAGTGTGAAGGCATCAACTGCAAGGAGAAAGGTTAATGCCAGTTGCGGGAGGCACACAGATGTTCTACCCTTCACCCTACCCAGCCCTACCTAGGACTCACTTTATCTAGACGATGGCGACAAATGAGGCCACTGGAATTCAGGTAGAAAGTGGAGTAGGCATCATAGGTCCTGGGGAATACAGGGAGGCTTACTGAGGGAGAAGGTGACTGGTCCCAAAGCTGAATTCAAGCATTTGTTTAAACGTGTAGTCTCTAAATTCTGCTACATATTAGATCACCTGGGCAACTTACAAACATCTCAGTGCTTAGGTTGTCCCGTCTCAATTAAATCAGTGTTTGGCATCAATATTTTTTAACGATCCTTGGGCATTTCTACCATGCAGCAGTTTGGGAACTGCTGTTAAAAACTTATATCCAATGTTTGTGGCTGAGCCTAACATTTTATTGCGATTCTACTCCCAGGCAGAAATTTACCAGGTTGTAAGGCTCAACATAAGAGACAGGACTTTTCATTTGTTCAGTACTTTTTTTTTTTTTTTTTGGTGAGACGGTTTCACTCTCACCCAGGCTGGAGTGCAGTAATGTGATCACGGCTCACTGCAACTTCCGCCTCCCGGGTTCAAGTAATTCTCCCATCTCAGCCTCCCAAGTACCTGGAACTACAGGTGCACACCACACACCTGGCTAATTTTTGTATTTTTTGGGTTTTACCATGTTGGCCAGGCAGTTCTCCAACTCCTTACCTCAAGTGATCCGCCTGCCTCGGCCTCCCAAAGTGCTAGCTAGCATTACAGGCGTGAGCCACCACACCCAGCCTGTTCAGTAAGTATTTGAGTACCTACCATATCCTAGGTACTGTATAGGAAGAAACTGAAGCTCAGATGTTTTTCTAATATACTGAGCCTCTGTTATTTTTTTTTTTTAACATTAACATAAACTAAACAAGATCCCTGTCCTTATACAGTCAAGTCAGGATAGGTCAAGGGTTGTCTGGGAGACTAGATCATCTGTAATCTCAGCACTTTGGGAGGCTAAGGCAGGCAGATCACCTGAGGTCAGGAGTTCGAGACCAGCCAGCCAACATGGTGATACCCCGTATCTACTAAAAATACAAAAATTAGCCAGGTGTGGTGGTGCGCCAGTAATCCTAGCTACCCAGGAGCCTAAGGCCGGAGAATCGCCGGAACCCGGGAGGTAGAGGCTGCAGTGAGCTGAGATCACGCCACTGCACTCCATCCTGGGTGACAGAGTGAGACTCCATTTCAAAAGACAAAAAAAGAGGGAACTGATTATAGTTTGGGTCCTTTCTCATTTCTCTCTTACCGGTAAAGCTCGTCTTTGTCACGCTTGTAGAACCGCAGAAAGAGCAAGTGGACAGGCAGCCCTACGAGCCGCCACCGTGCTTGCAGGGTCCAATTCTCAGGGTGGCGGGTCAGTTGTAGAACCTCCAAACGAAGCTGTGTAAAGTAATTCCAGGCCAGGAAACGGCAGAGGGTCAGTGAAAGAATGTACCATATCCGGCCCCTGTGAAGAAGGGATGGGAAATAAATCTCATGATGGCAGAATTAGAAAAACAAACTGGCTTCTGTCTAAGAAATGGGGAAGAGCCGTGAGAAGCAATCTAGGAACTTCTCTGGGAAGTGGAAAAGGTCTTGTGTATAGCTTTGGGTGCTTTTCCTCCCCAAGGCCCTACCTGTGCCCCAATTCTCACTTGGTACGTATGTTGAGGATCTCATTGATGAATTCCACATCCAAGGAATACAGACTGTAGTCGTGGGACTGAAGGAAGAGCTTGGGAAGCTAGGTGGAAGAAGATGGCATCAACCCAGTGGGAAAGAAAAGATAATCCTATTTTTCAGTTTTCTATTTTTTCTTTTTTTTTTTTGAGATGGAGTGTAGCTCTGTCACCCAGGCTGGAGTGCAGTGGTGTGATCTTGGCTCACTGCAACCTCTGCCTCCCAGGTTTAAGCGATTCTCCTCCCTTAGCCTCCCAAGTAGCTGGGATTACAGGCACCTGCCGTGCCCAGCTGCTAATTTTTGTATTTTCAGTAGAGATGGGGTTTCACTGTGTTGGCCAGGCTGGTCTTGAACTCCTGACCTCGTGATCTGCCTGCCTCGGCCTCCCAAAGTGCTAGGATTATAAGTGTGAGCCACTGTGCCAGGCCCAGTTTTCTATTTTTAAGGCCTCCTTACTCCTGTCTTGGAGTGAAAGATCTCATCCCATGATTAACCTCCCTTAACCCAAAATGAGGAACATTTTCTTTTTCTTTTTTTTCTTTTTTTTTTTGAGACAGAGTCTCACTCTGTTGCCCAGACTGGAGTACAATGGTGCTATCTCAGCTCACTGCATCTCCTGGGTTCAAGTGATTCTCCTGCCTCAGCCTCCTGAGTAGTTGGGATTACACGTGTCTGCCACCATGCCTGGCTGATTTTTGTATTCTTAGTAGAGATGTGGTTTCACCATGTTGGCCAGGCTGGTCTTGAACTCCTGACCTCAGATGATCCACCTGCCTCAGCCTCCAAAAGTGCTGGGATTACAGCACTTCGAGTTACCGTGCCTGGCTGGAACATCATTTTCTCAGGAAAACGTTTATAATACATTTCTATGCCTGCCTCATGGTTCCAAAAAAGAATCCAGTTGACTAACCCCCTACCTCCAAGGATTACTGACATCCCTTCCCACTGTAGATGACGGCCACTTTTGCACTGACTTACCTCTTGTCTCAGTCTCTCATACATGACAGACAGATGTTCCTCCATACTAGGATCTCCTGACGGGGTGGCAGGGGAAGGGTGGGCAGTTCCAGGGACTTGGAAAGGTATCCAAGCCCCAGGATAGGGGCAGGGAGGTCCCTCAAAAAGGCTTCTAAGCCCGTCCAGGCAGCCGCTATGCAACTCAGGTCCTGGTCCCTCCTCCCCCTTTCCTGGAGGGAGAACCACCCATGCTGAGCTGAGGGCCTGGATCTGAGGGAGAGGTAGTGGGGGAACCTGGGGAGGACGCTGGGTGGGAAGGCGCGGGGGCAGGGGAGACCAGAGTAGAGGAGAAGATGGGGAAGTGGTTGTCGTGGAGTGGGGCCAAAGGGGTGGGAATGGTAGAGTCCCTGGATAAAGCTGGTCCTAAGGAGACAGAACAAAAGGGAAAAAGATAAGAATCCACTTGCCTAACACCCCTTCATCCCTTGGATGCTCAACAGGCTTCCAATACCTATTCCTCCTGACAGAATGGATGGAATTACTATAGGAAAAAAGGGATGGATTCATCTCCATCTCTACTGAAAACAGGAGGAAACCATTTTATTATTTTGAGATGGAGTCTCGCTCTGTCGCCAGGCTGGAGTGCAGTGGCGCGATCTCAGCTCACTGCAACCTCTGTCTCCCGGGTTCAAGTGATTCTCCTGCCTCAGCCTCCCGAGTAGCTGGGACTACAGGCAAGCGCCACCACCCCCAGCTAGTTTTTGTATTTTCAGTAGAGATGGGGTTTCACCATGTTGACCAGGATGGTTTTCATCTCTCGACCTCGTGATCCACCGCGACTGGCCAGAATTCCTTGATTCCAACACTGGACCGGGCGCGGTGGCTCACACCTGTAATCCCAGCACTTTGGGAGGCCGAGGCGGGCAGATCACGAGGTCTAGGAGTTCGAGACCAGCCTGGCCAATATGGTGACACCCCCGTCTCTATTAAAAACACAAAAAAATTAGCCGGGTGTGGTGGCTTGTGCCTGTAGTCCCAGCTACTCGGGAGGCTGAGGCAGAAGAATCGCTTGAACCCAGGAGGCGGAGGTTTCAGTGAGCCGAGATGGTGCCACTGCACTTCAGCCTGGTTGACAGAGCGAGACTCCGTTTCAAAAAAAAAAGATTCCAAAACGGGGGGCAGTTTCACCTCTCTTATCTCAAGAATCATGTAATACATACTTGATGAGCGAACGAATAACAGGTTTTATTGTACTGTGGATTAAATGCTGTGGCCTGTACGTCTCCATGATTAAGTGTGCGAGGCAAATGTACAGAGAAAAAAGAATATCCAGCTGAAGCTAGGAATCTGAATTCTAGTTCTATCATGTACTTTAGGCATTCTCATTCCCTATGCCTCCGCTTCCTACAAATGTCCTATAAACCAGGACAATAAAACCTCACTGAGTTATGAGGCCTATATGAAATAATGAATGTAAACAAAACGTAGCGACCTAGAAAGCAGTACATAAATGGAAGCTATTATCATTTTGGGCCCCTTTAACGACAGACACAACCTCAGGAGACAGTTAAAGGCTGGCCTTCATTCTCCTGGGTTTACCGACGTTGAAACTGCAACGGGAGGTCACCCAAAGTCAGGCCTCACCCGAGTCCCTCCGCGCCCAAGGAACCACCCAGGGGACCGTCTCACTCCAGGGAAGGCGGGCGGCCCGCTCGGGTACCTCGGTCCCCAACGGTGTCCCAGAGGCGCCGTCTCTGCTGGGGGCGTGGCCATCTTGCCAGCCCCGGCGCAGGGGCCCGAAGCGGGTGGACACTGGCCGGCCTTCCTGCCAGGACCGCTCTCCGAGTGCAAGACGCGCGGGCTGCTGAGGGCGCCCTGCGGGTCTGGTCTGGGCCGAGGAACTCCGGGACGGCGCCGCGGCCGGGCTGCGAATCTCTCCGCCCCTGCCCTTCAAATCACCTCTAGGCACAGGTAACCGCGGAGAGTCGGGCGCAACGCAGACGCGCCCCGCTGCCTGGCCTTGACCCCGCCTGTCCGCCCTCAAACCTGGGAGGACCGAAGTCCTTACGCGCCAGGCCCGGCAGCGCCTCCCGCCCGCTCCCGCGACCCCTAGCCCGTCCACGCGCTGCAGAGCACAGGTGGGAAGGGGCGGCGGGTGTCTCTGCGCCTGCGCGGAACCCAGCGCGCGCTCCGCCCCACGCACCGGCTCTGAGGAGGGTCTCTCCCCGCCCCCTCTCCTCCCTCCCGCTTCTGCTCCGCTCTCACCTGGGGTCGAGCCTGGTAGGCGCGGAGGCAAGGGCCGAGACGCCGGGCCGCACCCCGGCTGGGCTGGTACATGATCTTCCGGGAGTGGAGAGGGAGCCTCCTGAGTCCGACCTCCGGCCTCCTCACAGGGGTGAGCGCGCCCCGGAGCCGGCTTCGTGAAGGGGAAAGGAGGCCGGGGCGGGGGGGGGAGGGGGGAAGGGGCTGAGGGAGGGAAACGGAGATGTCGCGCGCTTGCGCACTGCGGGCTCGAGGGAAGCGGCTGAAGCGCTCTGTCGGCAGTAAGCGCGCCTGCGCCCGCGGGCTCGGAGGCTGCCTGAGAGCGCTTGCGCAAGTTAGCAGCTCCCCCCCCCCCCAACGCTGTATTCACAGCTGACGCCTTTGAACAAAACGCTGAGCAAAAACAGGGCTGAAGCCTGAACCGGGTGCAACGACAGTGAGGGGTGAGGTGGCTGAAATAATGAGTCAAGTTTTCCAAGCGCTCTTGTGATAAAAATAAATACTTTTATTGGTCTGGTTAAAAGATACAAATGACTTGAATCTGATAAGGCTGCTGAATGAATGAATGAATGAATGAATGAATGAATCCATCTGTTATGAGGGTTGGGCTTTGGCTTTTTCCTGTAGTGAGGGAGAAATAACACTTTGAAGATATGAGACGGGGCTGCGGTCACCAAGGCCTGGTGCTGCGACGTTCCTGCAGGTTTCGAATGAACCTGGCGTTGAGTATGTCCCCACCCACTGTCCAGGACTGGGCTGGTGGGGCCGGGGCCGGGGCCGGGGCCTGTGGAGGAGCTGTGTGCACAGGCTTCTCCCCAGACCCGTCCTGTGACAAGGCCTGCTCCTCACTGGCAGACCTGGTAGGTGGGGAGATGGAGACTGGGTTATAGGAATACTAAAGAGGAAATTAAGATTACAGACTCTTCAGTGTCTCGGGGCAAGTTTTAATGTAGGACACATGATGGGTATGAGGCTGGAACCATTAGTGCTATGTCCAAATTTAAAACCTCCCAGAGAACCTGTATTCCAAAGGGAAGTGCCAGAGTTGAACCTGTGGGGGAAAGGGGCTTGCAGGATGTAAGGTGGAAGGAATTGTGGGAGGAGCTGGTGTCTAGTTCATACAGTAAGATTTAGGAGTAGGCAATGAAGTGGCTAAGAGTGATGTTAGGGAGTCAGATGGTGGTGGGAGGCTGTTAGGGGAGGGGTTTAGACCTCACCTATTCTTTGTTTCCTGTTCTCCCTGCTTGGAGTCTTGGTTGCCTGTGGAAATACCAGGCACGTGAATGGGAAGGCAGGAGTAGATAGTGAATGCGGCCTACTTGATTTGAGGGTAGGGAGGAGTAAATACTTACCTGTATTGGGGGATGAGGAATTCACCCCCCCATGGCGGCTGTAGCAGCAGCTTTGGGCTACCAGACCTGGGGGAGTCCCCCTGTAGAAGAAATGGGAGATGATGGGAAGGAGGCTACTGGATGAAAGATGGGTGGGTATGTAAGAATCAGAGGAGAGGAGTAAAAGGAATAGCACAGGAACAAAGAGAAGGGGGTAATTATCATTCCTAACGGGTTTTAATCAAAGCTGTGTCCCAGAAAAGGGCAGGGGAAGTTGATTTTATACCCAAGATTTTCTGGAGTGCTTCTGATTTATTGCTCTATTCTTTCTAGTTGAGGTAATGTGTTAAATATATGGCTAGGTGTGATCCAAATCATGTCATAAGAATAGACTCACATGTGGTCAAAAATGTGTTGGATCAGGTACTCTGGTGTTTGGTTTGGAAAACAGGGTTACCTTAAGTATAAGATTCCTTAGACCAGGCTGGGTGCGGTGGCTTATGCCTGTAATCCCAGCACTTTGGGAGGCCAAGGCAGGCGGATCACGCGATCAGGAGATCAAGACCATCCTGGCCAACATGGTGAAACCCCATCTCTACTAAAAATACAAAAACTAGCTGGGCACAGTGGTGCACTCCTGTAATCCCAGCTACTCGGGAGGCTGAGGCAGGAGAATCACTTGAACCCAGGAGGTAGAGGTTGCAGTGAGCCAAGATTGTGCCACTGCACTCTAGTCTGGCAACAGAGCAAGACTCCATCTCAAAAAAAAAAAAAAAAAAAGATTCCTTAGACCAGAGGGAAATAGGAAGTGACAAGCTGAATTTTGAATTTAGGAGGAAAAGGAAGGGGGCCTCTGTAAATAGGGTGACAGATTGTGTTACACTCTCAGTGGAGGTAAGGGTTTGTCTTGAGAGAGATCCAGCGGTTTAGTGGAGCAGTAATCAGAGAGGGAAGAGGAATACAGTAGGCAGGAGGTAATTAGTGGATCCAGAGATGTTGACATCTCGGCAAAGCCTGGCCCAGAGTAAAGGGTAGAAGTCACTGGGGAGAGCTGGAGGTTCCTGGAGGGAATGAGGGAGTAGATACAGAAGCCCACACACAGGGATCCAGCACCTACATGAAAGGAGACACAGAATCTGCAGGAGGACTAACAGTGCAGATGGGGATAGGCAGACACCAGACCCGGGAGCTCTGAGGCTCCTGGGTAAAAGATGTGCAGATCTAGAAATGAGAGGGACGGAGGTCCTGAGGTCCCAGGAAAATAAGGGGTGACGCACAAATGAGGCTGACAACTTTTTTTTTTGTGATTCTTTTTTTCATTGAAAATGTCAATTTAGAAAACACAAAAGAATTCACACTTTATTCAGACAACACTGAGAGGGAGAAGAAAAGGGAAGAGTGAGTAGGGGAGAAGGGGAGATCCGGCTCCCAAGGATTTCAGGAAACACAGTGGGGTACCTGATCTAGCACACATTCAGAAGGTAGGGAGGGGAAGGGATCTAGCTATACTCTGGGCATGGAGCAGGGAAGGTCATCCTTGCTATGGAGAAAAGGAGAGAGGAAGGACAGAGGAAGAGTGGTCCCCCATCTCATCTCGACAGTCTCACAAGACAGGAGTATATCGGCATCTAGCTACCAGGGAGGGATGGATGCAAGAGGGGATTCCAGGATCTAACAGATCCTTGAGACTCTGGATCTACTCTCAAGAAACAACTTCCCTCAGAGAATCTGGATCTGGGGGAAATGGTGGTGTCAGCCAGTCTCCTTTAGAGACCCCAAAGCCACACCAGTTTGGGGTTCCCTGACACCTACACAAAGTGTGGAAATGAAGAGTTTGGCAATGTTGAGTAGATCCCTTTGGGAAGCTGGTAAGTCCCTGTTCTACCTAACTAGACTGCTCTGAAGCAGAGCTTGCTCACTGGCGGCCATTCGCAGGCTCAAAGGGCAAGTGTGGCAGGCAGCACAAAGCAGTATTAGAGCCACCCGTAGACACTAGAGGGAATATGGGGTTTATCCCATGGATGAAATTCCTTAAAAAGTTTCCCTGACACAGGACGCCCTTAGACCTTCTATGGTGTTCTGAAGTTTGACAGCAAGCAAGAGTGTGCTTCTCTAGATAAATGTATGAGCCATCCAACCAAGAGGTCTGGCAACAGATCAGGCTGTCTGTGGGGAAAGTATTCAGAGCCCAAGTTAGGACAGAAGGGGTGCTTTTGTGGTAAGAAAAGCTACAAAGTGTTAGGCAATTTGAGACCCTGACATCCCTATTGTCTAAGAAAGTAGAAGGAGGGGATCCTGTGGGCTCTGTCAGGTTCCACTGGGTCCTACAGGATGCAATGGAAGAGTAGGTGTGAGGTTCTCAGGGAGGGGGTCTCTGCCCACCCCAAGTCTCCCAGGGAAGGGAGAGGGTAGCTGTCAGTATCGACTCTCCTCAGAGCGGGGAAGGGAGCTGTGGAAGGATGTTATGGATGGGAGGAAGGGAGAGGAGAAATGGGCGGGGAGGGGGGAGAGAAAAACAGAGAAGTCAGAGGTGAAGAGAAAGCTAGGGAGAGAAATAAAGGAAATGCCCACTCCCAGCCTGCTGCGATGGACTCTTGGCACACAAGCCAGTGGCTCCCCACTCTGTGTCAGGCACTGCCCCTTCCCCAGCAAGTATTAAGCAAAGATTTCCCCAATCTTAGAAGGCTCCGTTCCCCCAACTCGATGGATCTCGGTGTTCTTCCTACTGTTCCACATAACTTTCACATTAAAGCCAGGGTCCCCAGGCTCCATATAAGGTCCTATTCTGCTCCTTCACTGTGTTTTTTTCCCAGATCACTTGCACAAATATTTTTCGTGAAAGGTTTCAGGACCTCCCCAATCCACCCATCTTACTGATCCATCTCTCTGATGGATTCAAATTAACCTTTGTCATTTCTAACATCCTCTTTGATAGCTGTGAGGCTCCTTACCCCTTCAACTCCTATTACCTGGTACGACGACGTTGGGCTGGGCTGCCCCCAGGGTCAGCAGCCAGCAGAAGGCGGGCGGTAGGGTGTGGGGGGCAGAGGCGCAAGGAACGCAGCAGCTCCTGCTCTGGCACAAAGGGGCGGAGGGGACCTCGTTCTGGTGAGTTTCCCAGGCTGCTGGATCGGGGGGGTGGGTGGGCTGGAGGTGTGGCACGGCGAGGGGCCCTGTTTAGGGGCCAAGGAGGCTCCACAGCTACCTTCAGAACTGGGGACAGGGAGAATGAAGAGCAAGACAGAAAAAGAAGAAAAAAGAGGGAAGACAGAGGGTCATGACAGTAAAGGTTTGGGTAGAAAAAAAGAGAAATCTGAGTCTTTTTTTTTTTTTTTCTTTTTTGAGACGGAGTCTCACTCTGTCACCCAAGCTGGAGTGCAGTGGCACAATCTTGGCTCACTGCAACTTCTGCCTCCCAGATTCAAGCCATTCTCCTGCCTCAGCCTCCCAAGTAGCTGGGATTACAGGCACGTGCCACCGTGCCCAGCTAATTTTTATATTTTTAGTAGAGACGGGGTTTCACCATGTTGGCCAGGCTGTTCTTGAACTCCTGGACTCAGGCAATCTGCCCGCCTTGGCCTCTCAAAGTGCTGGGATTACAGGCATGAGCCACCACACCTGGCCCAAGAAATCTGAGTCTTTAGAAAGAACGAATCCTTCCCCTGGGTCCCCTGAACATTCTCTTCCCTTGTTTAAGGTCCCCCAGGCCCAGACACCCAACCCTTGCCCCTCTTACATTCTCGGTCACTAGAGGAGTATGGCTTGATGTCTCCCTCTGCTCTCTTGGGTGGCAGCTTCCTTGCTGGAGCTGGTAGTGGAGGGGACACAGACAGGGTAAGTGTAAGAAGACATACTTTGCACCCCTCCTCCCAGCCACTAGCCCACAACCCCAAACTTCTGCTCCCTGACACCATAGTTCCTCCTGGGAACTTGCAGGAGCAGCACCGTGGCAATGCCAGCACACCAAAAGGGAATTTGAGGGGAATGTGGAACACTTTTGAGGAGAGCCAGAAGGAGTAGGCCAAACACAGAGCTAGGGAGAAAGATCTAAGGGGAGACTCTGGGGGCCTGGGAGATGCAGGAGAAGGGCAGCAAAGGGGAGCAAGCTCTTACTGTCAGTGGGTGCTGTCATGGCCCCCTGGGATTCTGGGGCAGTGGAATGGTCCCAGCCGGGCCAACAAGGACCCTGGGTTCCTCTGGATGAGATGGACAAAGCCCTTGGTTAATCAGGAATTGCTCTGGAGAGTTCAAGGGAGGTTTGGAAGGAGGCCAGAATCTCTCCTTCCTATACGAAAATGGGAAGAGACTGAAGTTTTATTAGGTTAAAAAAAAAAAAAAGGATGAGGAGAAAATAAATATGGGCATCTGAAAAGGAGCTATCAGAGTAAACAGGAGGCTGACATTATGTCCAAAGTTCAGCCTCCCCCTCTTCACTTTTCTGCTTGCTCCTGGCTTTCCCTCTCAAGAGATTCTCTACCATGTATGTGTGGCAAATGAAAGACTTCTCAGCAAATTCACTTAAGCTTTATCCACAGCACCCTCCCCTGCAGGCCTGAGTCCTCACCATCCTTGTTGGCCCTCACTCTGTTTCACAGCCTGTAGTTCTGCATGAGTTAAATGGGAGAAGCCTTGGAAACCAAAGCGAGTTGAGGTGCCTCTCAGTGCCTGACACTGTGATGCTCATAGCTGGTTACAGACTGTTCTTTGGATGGTGGTTACTCCCATTCCTGGCCACAGAGCCAGCTCAGGAAGGGGGCTCTTCTGTGCAAGCAAGCACTGTACAGCCGTCAGAAGTTGGTAAGGTGGAGGTGGTGAGGAAGAGGAAGGAGTGGGGCTCCGACTGTCAGTAAGTATGTGCCTGTGTGTGTGTGTGTATGGGATGGGGAATCTGGACAGCATTTTAGTGCCTCTGAGGTTTGGTTTCTCCATATCAATTTCATTATCTGGTTGGAAATGTTATAAATTCTGAGTGTTATCTTCTAAAACTAACATTTAAATTTTGGGCCATTTGTGTCACTATTTGACTGCATATGGAAGGGCTGTTTGCACCAGCATGTCCCTCATTGGCTGACAGAAGCCTGGGGTTTACAAAGGAGCCTGACTCTGGCCTATGTTGATGGATCTGAACTAGCAAGAGGGTCCATTGATATCAGTTGTCAAACAGGCTCCCAGTGAGCTTGCTTAGTTAAAAGTCTTGCCAAATATAAAATGCACTGAGCTCCCATGAGGGCAAAGGCAAACAGGCATGACTGCTGGAGACTTGGGTTGCTTTAGAATTTTCCCAAATTGCCCACAGATGGCACTGTACCCCGTGGTGTCTAGATTAAGTAGCCATCACTGCACTACAGTTCCACCCCTTCAATACAGGCTTTACCAGTGGGCGTGGGATCGACTGCAGCAGCACGAGAGTGTCGAGTTGCCCTCAGAGAGGGAGCAGGGGGCCCTGTGAGGAAGGAAGCGGCGGGGTCCCTCAGTGAGGGGCCGGCAGGACCAAGAGTCCAGCTCTTTCCTTTCCCTCACCCCGACTACATGACCAACAAAAGGTGAGAAAACTTACGATGTTGATGGGCAAAGAAGCCTTCAAAGATCACAAAGTTGTTCACCTAGAAGATGAAACAAACAAAATATAATCATGCATCACTTAACGATGGAGATACATTCTGAGAAATACATCATTGGGTGATTTCATTGTGTGAACATCACAGAGTGTACTTACATAAATCTAGACACTACAGCCTACAACACACCCAGACGATGTTGTACAGCCTATTGCTCCTAGGCTACAAACCTGTACAGCATGTTACTATACTGAATGCTGGAGGCAATTTTTTTTTTTTTTTTGAGAGGCAGGGTCTCGCTGTGTTGCCTAGGCTGGAGTGCGGTGGTGCCATCACAGCTCACTGCAGCATCAACCTGGGCTTAAATGATTCTCCCACCTCAGCCTCCCGAGTAGCTAGGACCACAGGTGCATGCCACCACATCTGGCTACTATTTTTTTTTTTAAACTTTTTGTAGAGATGGGGGTCTCACTATGTTGCCCAGGCCGGTCTCAAACTCCTGGGCTCATGTGATCCTTCTGCCTCAGCCTCCCAAAGTCCTGGGATTATAGACATGAGCTACCATGGTTAGCCAGCTGTAGGCAATTCTAACATAATGGTTCAGCAGATGTATCTATACTTACCTAAACATAGAAAAGGTACAGTAAAGGCCGGGCGTGGTGGCTCACGCCTGTAATCCCAGCACTTTGGGAGGCTGAGGCGGGCGGATAACGAGGTCAAGAGATCAAGACCATCCTGGCCAACCAACGTGGTGAAAGCCCGTCTCTACTAAAAATACAAAAATTAGCTGGGCGTAGTGGTGCCCGCCTGTAATCCCAGCTACTCGGGAGGCTGAGGCAGAAGAATCGTTTGAACCCTGGAGGCGGAGGTTGCAGTGAGCTGAGATCGTGCCACTACAACCCAGGCGACTGAGCGAGACTTCATCTCAAAAAAAAAAAAAAAAAGGTACAGTAAAAATATGGTATTATCATCTTATGGGGCCATTGTTACATACGCGGTCTGCCACTGACTGAAATGTCACGATAAGCACATGACTGTATAGCTGTCTGCTGGCCACTCAGCACATACTTAGGTACAGAAACCTGTGTTAGGAAAATCATAGGAGGAGGAACAAAAGCCAACCTTCTTGTCTTTGATAATAGACTCAATAAAAAACTCAGACCCCAAAAGGCTGATCCTAAAGTTCACAAGAAATTGCAAAGGACCTCAAATAGCCAAAGCAATCTTGAAAAAGAACAGACCGGGCATGGTGGCTCACACCTGTAATCCTAGCACTTTGGGAGGCCAAGGCAGGCAGATTGCTTGAATTCAGGAGTTTGCGACCAGCCTGCAAAACATGGTGAAGCCCCATCTCTACCAAAAATACAAAAACTAGCCAGAACTGGTAGCGCATGCCTGTGGTTCCAGCTGCTCGGGGGGCTGGGGTAGAAGGATTGCTGGAGGTTGCAGTGAACCGAGATTGCTCCACTGCACTGCACTCTACCCTGGGTGACAGAGTGAGACCCCGTCTCAAAAAAGAAAAAGAGAAACCAAAGCTGGAGAATTGACACTTCCTGATTTCAAAACTTACTACAAAATTATGGTAATCAAAACTGTGGTAGTGGCCTAAGGATCAACATATTGATCAAAAGAATGGATTGAGAATCCAGAAATAAACCCATATATCTCTGGTCAATTGACTTTTGACAAGGGTGCCAAGACAATTCAATGGGAAAAGAACAGCCTCTTCAACGAGTGGTGCTTGGACAACTGAATATCCACGTGCAAGATTATTTATTTTGATCTCTACACCTCATATCATAGGCAAAAACTAACTCAAGAGATCAAAGACCTAAATGTAAAAGCTAAAAGTGGCCAGGTGCAGTGGCATGTCTGTAATTCCAGCACTTTGAGAGGACGAGGTGGGTGGATCATGAGGTCAGAAGTCTGAGACCAGTCTGGCCAACATGGTGAAACCCCATCTCTACTAAAAATACAAAAATTAGCCGGGTGTGGTGGCGCATGCCTGTAATTCCAGCTACTCAGGAGGCTCAGGCATGAGAATCGCTTGAGCCTGGGAGGTGGAGGTTGCAGTGAGCCTGAGATATGTCACTGCACTCCAGCCTGGGCCACAGAGTGAGACTCCATCTCAAATAAATAAATAAATAAAATAAATAAAAGCTAAAATTATGAATTATTAGAATGAAACAGGGGGAAGTCTTCTTGACCTTGGATTAGGCAAGTTTCTTTTTTTGTTGTTTTAGATGGAGTCTTGTTCTGTCGCCAGGTTGGAGTGCAGTGGCACAATCTTGGCTCACTGCAACCTCCGCCTCCCAGGTTCAAGCGATTCTCCTGCCTCAGCCTCCTAAGTAGCTGGGACTACAGGTGTGCGCCACCAAGCCCAGCTAATTTTTTGTACTTTTAGTAGAGACGCGGTTTTAGCATGTTGGCCAGGATGGTCTTGATCTCTTGACCTCATGATCCGCCCACCTCGGCCTCCTAAACTGCTGGCATTACAGGCGTGAGCCACTGCACCCAGTTGGCAGGTTTTTTTTTTTTTTCTTTTTTTGAGATGGCGTCTTGCTCAGTCACCCAGGCTGGAGTGCGGTGGCACGATCTTGGCTCACTGCAAGCTCCGCCTCCGGGTTCACGCCATTCTCCTGCCTCAGCCTCCCAAGTAGCTGGGGCCACAGGCGCCGGCCACTACGCCCAGCTAATTTTTTTCTATTTTTAGTAGAGACAGGGTTTCACCGTGTTAGCCAGGATGGTCTCGGCCTCCCAAAGTGCTGGGATTACAGGCGTGAGCCACCGCGCCCGGCTGGCAAGTTTCTTAAATATGACACCAATGCACAAGAAACAAAAGAAAAAGATAAACTGTACTGCATCAAAATAAAAATCTTTCAGGAGTTCAAGACCAGCCTGGCCAACATGGCGAAACCCCGTCTCTACTACAAATACAAAAATCAGCCGGGTATGGTGGTGCACACCTGTAGTCCGAGCTACTCAGGAGGCTGAGGCAGAAGAATCACTTGAACCCAGGAGGTGGAGGTTGCGGTGAGCTGAGATCGTGCCACTGTACTCCAGCCTGGGAGACAAAGTGAGACTCTGTCTCAAAAAAAATAAAAATAAAAATAAATAAATAAATAAAATAAAAATCTAATGCTTCATTTTTCACTAAGAAAGTGAAAAGACAGGCCAGGCGTGGTGGCTCACGCCTGTAATTCCAGCACTTTGGGAGGCCGAGGCAGGTGGATCACGAGGTCAGGAGATCGAGACCATCCTGGCTAACATGGTGAAACTCCATCTCTACTAAAACTACAAAAAACAAACAAACAAACAAAAAAATTAGCTGGGCGTGGTGGCGAGTGCCTCTAGTCCCATCTACTCGGGAGGCTAAGGCAGGAGAATGCTGTGAACCCGGGAGGCGGAGCTTGCAGTGAGCAGAGATTTCGCCACTGCACTCCAGCCTAGGCGACAGACCGAGACTCCATCTCAAAATAAATAAATAAATAAATAAAATAAAAAATTCAGCAGGGTTCCAAGGGGTGGGTAAAGTCAGGGGAAGACACGCTGGAGGCCAGGATGCTACTTTGGTAACCAGCAACTATTAATTTTAGAGTTACTTCATTATATTTTCACATTTAATTTGGCCTTCACAACAATCCTGGAAGTCACTATTTGAAAGAGGGGGGAAGCTGGGCGCGGTGGCTCACGCCTGTAATCCCAGCACTTTGGGAGACTGAGGCGGGCGGATCACGAGGTCAGGAGATCGAGACCATCCTGGTTAACACGGTGAAACCCCGTCTCTACTAAAAATACAAAAAAAACATTAACCAGGCGTGGTGGCGGGCACCTGTAGTCCCAGTTACTTGGGAGGCTGAGGCAGGAGAATGGTGTGAACCCAGGAGGTGGAGCTTGCAGTGAGCCGAGATTGCGCCACTGCACTCCAGAATGGGCGACAGAGCGAGACTCCATCTCAGAAAAAAAGAAAAAAAAGAAAGATGGGGGGAAATACAGCCTTGGAGACATGGCTTCGCTTGGCCAATGCCAAGTAGGTACAAGTGGCAGGGCTGGGCCTCAACTTTCAGACTTCTGATTCCAGTTGCAGTGTTTCAGCCAGGAAAATAGTGTAGTCATTAAGAGTTTACTTGGGGCCGGGTGCAGTGGATCACGCCTGTAATCCCAACACTTTGGGAGGCCAAGGTGGGTGGATCACTTGAGGTCAGGAGTTCAAGACCCTGTCTCTACTAAAAATACAAAAATTAGCTGGGCATGGTGGCGTGCGCCTGTAATCTTAGCTACTCAGGATGCTGAGGCAGGAGAATCGATTGACCCCAGGAGGGAGAGGCTGTAGTGAGCTGAGATTGCACCACTGCACTTCAGCCTGGGTGACAGGTGAGACTCCATCTCAAAAAAAAAAAGAGTTTACTGGGGGCTGGGCATGGTGGCTCATGTGGATAGCTTGAGCCCAGGAGTTCAAGACCAGCCTGGGCAATATAGCAAGACTTCATCTCTACAAAAATATTTTTAAAAATTAGCCATGCATGAGCTGGGCGCAGTGGCTCATGCCTATAATCCCAGCACTTTGGGAGGCCAAGGCAGGCGGATCACGAGGTCAGGAGATCGAGACCATCCTGGCTAACATGGTGAAACCCCATCTCTACTAAAAATACAAAAAATTAGCCAGGCGTGGTGGCGGGTGCCTGTAGTACCAGCTACTTGGGAGGCTGAGGCAGCAGAATGGCGTGAACCTGGGAGGCAGAGCTTGCAGTGAGCCAAGATCGCGCCACTGCACTCCAGCCTGGGCAACAGAGCGAGACTCCATCTCAAAAAAAAAAAAAAAATTAGCCAGGCATGGTGGCTCACACCTGTAGTCCCAGCTACTTGGGAGGCTGAGGTGGGAAGATCTTTTTTTTTTTGAGACGGAGTCTTGCTCTGTTGCCAGGCTGAACTGCAGTGGCAAGATCTCAGCTCACTGCAACCTCCACCTCCTGGGTTCAAGCGATTCTTCTGCCTTAGCCTTCTGAGTAGCTGGGACTACAAGCATGCGCCGCCACACCCAGCTAATTTTTATATTTTTAGTAGAGACAGGGTTTCACCATGTTGGCCAGGATGGTCTTGATCTCTTGACCTCATGATCCGCCCGCCTTGACCTTCCAAAGTGCTGGGGTTACAGGGGCGAGCCACTGCGTACGGCCTTTTTTTTTTTTATTTTTTTTTTAACACAGAATCGCCCAAGCTGGAGTGCGATGGTGTAATCTCGGCTCCCTGCAACCTCCACCTCCCAGGTTCAAGCTCTTCTCCTGTCTCAGCCTCCTGAGTAGCTGGGATTATAGTCACGTGCCACCACACCCAGCTAATTTTTGTATTTTTAATAGAGATGGGGTTTCGCCATGTTGGCCAGGCTGGTAGGGAAGATCTCTTGAGCTTAGGAGGTAGAGACTGCAGTGAGCCATGATATTGCCACTGCACTCCAGCCTAGGCAACAGAGCAAGACCTTGCCTCAAAAAGAAAAAAAAAAAAGTTCACTGGGTGCAAATGGCTATGGGTTCAAATGTGGACTCTACTATTTACTGGCTGTGTGAATTTGGTTAAGTCACTAATTTGTATAAACCCAAAATAGGTTTAATAATAGTACCCACCTCAAAAAGATGTGCAAGAATCCACTGAGATGATGCATATAGATATCACATAGAGCCCATGAAATATGAGTTGTTATTTACACTCTACACTGCTCTGGCCTCACATGTTAACTGGGTAATGTGTTTCATATCAAATATTGTGCTCCAGGGCCAGGTGTGGCGGCTCATGGCTGTAATTGTAGCACTTTGGGAGACCGAGGTGGGCGGATCACTTCAGGGCAGAAGTTAGAGACATCTGGTCAACATGGCGAAACCTCATCAACACAAAAATTAGCCAGGTGTGGTGGTGGGCGCCTGTAATCCCAACTGCTCAGGAGGCTGAGGCAAGAAAATTGCCTGAACCCAGGACGCAACCCAGGACGCAGAGGTTCCAGTGAGCTGAGATTGCGCCACTGCACTCCAGCCTGGGCAACAGAGTGAGACTCCGTCTCAAAAAAAAAAAAAAAAATACTGTGCTCCTTCCATTGCTCTCTGCTGCCTCTTAATGGAAAAATATACTGTAGGAAGACCCTGCCTATCCCTTGCCTTGACCTTGCTGTGATGTCTACCAACCCATCCCCATCCTCCCCCAACAAGCACATGCTTAGCACTCCAACCACACCATACTGCTTGTAGTACCCTGAAAGGTGGTTTATTTTTATTTATTTACTTACTTATTTTGAGACAGCATCTCACTCTTGTCGCCCAGGCTGGAGTGCAGTCGCGCGATCTCGGCTCACTGCAAGCTCCGCCTCCCAAGTTCACCCCATTCTCCTGCCTCAGCCTCAGAGTAGCTGGGACTACAAGCACCCGCCACCAGGCCCAGCTAATATTTTTTGTATTTTTAGTAGAGATGGGGTTTCACTGTGTTAGCCAGGATGGTCTCAATCTTCTGACCTCATGATCCACCTGTCTCAGCCTCCCAAAGTGCTGGGATTACAGGCGTGAGCTACCGCGCCCGGCCTGAAAGGTAGTTTAATACCTTTCTGCCGTTGTTCATGCCAGTTCTCTACATAAAAGGCACCTTAGCCTTTTGTCCACCTGACAAACACTTGCCTTTTAAGATTAGACATGTCGTCTTTCTTTACCCAACCCCCAGCCCAAGGTAGCACTCAAATCCATGTCCTTATGCTTCCTCTGTAATCACGTCTATCAAATCATGTTACAATGGATTAACTGTCCATGTTCCTATCCAAGGCTGACTTGTCAACCAAATCCCAACCCCTCCTGCCCACTCAATGACATCACTTCAACAGTTCTCCCCACTTCCTCTGACATAATAATAATATTTTTCTCTATTGAATCATTCTAATGCTATTTGTTCTCCCATCTGAAAAGGATCAACTCTTTTGATTCACTTCACCCTCCAGCTCTTGCTCTATTTCTATTCCTCTTAAAGCAGGATTTAAAAAAGTGGCTTATTCTTGCTGCATTCCTAGCTTCTCAGCCTACAAGACCCACTGCATCTAGGCTTGCACACACCGCTGCACCAAAACTGCTCATCAAGATCACCAATAGCCTAAGGCAGATAAATCCAATAGTAACTTCTCAGACCTCTTTGCTCCTTGATCAGCAGCATTTGACCCAGTAAACTATTCCTTCCTCCTGGAAACACTTTGTTCAGTGGCCTTTTAGGTCACCTTACTTTTCAATTTTCTTTTCTTTTCTTTTTTTTTTTTTTGAGATGGAGTTTCACTTTTGTTGCCCAGGCTGGAGTGCAATGGCACGATCTCCGCTCACTGCAACCTCCGCCTCCCAGGTTCAAGTGATTCTCCTGCCTCAGCCTCCCAAGTAGCTGGGATTACAGGCATGAGCCACCTCGCCTGGCTAATTTTGTATTTTTAGTAGAGATGGGGTTTCACCATGTTGGTCTTGAACTCCTGACCTCAGGTGATCCACCTGACTTGGCTTCTCAAAGTGCTGGGATTACAGGTGTGAGCCACCACACCCGGCTTCAGGTTTCATCTACTTCACTAGTCACTCTGTGGTTGCATTTGCTGGTCTTCTCTTCCTTCACTTCTTTTTGTTGCTGTTAGAACAACTCAGCAAAATAAAATTTGAGTTTATTGTTGGACAATATTGTTTCACGCATACATCAAATAGGCCTAAATAAATAAATAAGCAGCTATTTCATAGACAAAAAAGGCAAATAAATGAAACATTTTATCTTTGGCCTTTTTAACCATCTCACACAAACCAACTGTGTATGGTACAGCTAACTACATACACTAAAAAAGCTACTGGAATGCTCAGAATAAGACTCTTTTTTTGTTCTTTTTTAAGCAAGGTTTTTTTCCTCCTTTGAGATTATAATGAGCATGGTCATACCACAAGTAAAGTCAGAAGTAAGACAGAGAACCCTCCAAAGGCTGGCTTGGTCATCTGAGATCATTAAAAATGACTGACCTGGCCTAGCGTGGTGGGTCACGCCTGTAATTCTAGCACTTTGGGAGGCCGAGGTGGGCGGATCACAAGGTCAGATCAAGACCATCCTGGCCAACCTGGTGAAACCCTGTCTCTCCTAAAAATACAAAAATTATCTGGGTGTGGTGGCGGGCGCCTGTAATCCCTGCTACTCAGGAGGCTGAGGCAGGAGAATCGCTTGAACCCGGGAGGCGGAGCTTGCGGTGAGCCAAGATCGCACCACTGCACTCCAGCCTGGTGACAGAGCTAGCCTCCATCTCAAAGAAATAATAAAAAAAAGACCCTAACAATATGTACAAAAATATAAAATGTAAATAAAAAATACAAACTTCTTTTTTAAAGTACTTCTAAAAAAGCAAGACCTTGGAAGTTTTGGTTCTTTTTTCCTCCTCTTGCAAATTCTCTGCGTTGGGTTGGGTGGGGGCGAGTGTCTGTCATCTGCAGTGGCACTGCCTTTGCAGGGCAAGCAGGCCTCTCTAGGGCAACCACGTTTAGATTCTGAGATGGGAAGTGGAGGGTGAATAGATCACAGTGACTTTAATTTAAAGTTTAACTTTTCTTTTTTTGCTGTCTAATCATCCTCATCGGCCTTCTGCTGCTTAGGATCAACATTGTCATCTTCATCATCATCAGCTGCCCATTTGTCCGTACCGCCTCAGCTGCTTCGTTTTCATCTCTGTTCTTTTCCTCACCATCACCTTCCTCTTCCTTCTCTTTCTCCCCACCCTGTTCCTCTTCTTCATCTACCTCATTGTCAGTCTTCTGCTCCCCATTTTCCTCATTAGCGTTCCTGTTAGCATGGGCATCTCTTCCACTTTCTGCCTCTTCTTCATCTACCTCATTGTCAGTCTTCTGCTCCCCATTTTCCTCATTAGCGTTCCTGTTAGCATGGGCATCTCTTCCACTTTCTGCCTCCTCCACAACTTCTTGAAGTCCTTGGTGGTGATCTCGGAGCTTGTGTCCACAACTGCGTCTGACATGGTGGAGCACAGCGGTGATCCGATGCAAGGGATTAAGAAGAAAGCAAGAGTTTGGGGACTATGTCGATTAAGCTGCCATACTGTGAGACAGCAGAGGAAGCGCATGGCGTAGGTGGCTGCCATGAGCAGGACACCAAACCAGGAACAATGCAAAGATGGCTTTTCAGAGCAGCCAGTTGGGGGTCCTCACTTCTTAAAGAGGGCCCAAGGGGAGGGCCCAAAGGGGCAGCTTTTTTTTTTTTTTTTCCGAGACAGAGTCTCGCTCTGTCGCCCAGGCTGGAGTGCAGTGGCGCAATCTCGGCTCACTGCAAGCTCCGCCTCCCAGGTTCACGCCATTCTCCTGCCTCAGCCTCCCGAGTAGCTGGGACTACAGGCACCCACCACCACGCCTGGCTAATTTTTTTTGTATTTTTAATAGAGATGGGGTTTCACTGTGTTAGCCAGGATGGTCTCGATCTCCTGACCTCATGATCCACCCGCCTTGGCTTCCCAAAGTGCTGGGATTACAGGCGTGAGCCACCGTGCCCGGCCAGGGTAGCTTCTCTATCTGTAATATTTCTATGGTGATCACATCCTGTCTCTTTGCTTTAAATACCAGATGTATGCTGAAAACACTCCTCCCCAAACCTCCTCCCTGATCTCTTGGGAAGTATCCAACTGTCTACTCAAACCTGGACATATCACAGACATCTCCAATTAACATATTAAAAATGCACTCCTAATATTTTCCTCCAAAGCTGGTCTACCTACCATCTCAGTTAAAGCAACTTCATTCTTCCAGCTGCTCAGACTTTGGGGTTGTCCTAAAGTCCTCTTTCTCCACACACAATCTGTCAGAAAATCTTGCTTTACCTTCAAAATATTTAAAATTTGACCACTCTTTACCTTCACTACTGCTACCACCTTGGTCTGAGCCACCATCATTTTTCACCAGGATTGTTGCTGGCTAATTAGTTTACTTGCTTCTACTCTTGCTTCCTTATTGCCTTTTCTTTCTTTTTTTTTCTTTTTTTGATAGGGTCTTACTCTGTTGCCAGGCTGGAGTGCAATTGTGCAATCTCAGCTCACTGCAACCTCCACCTCCTTGGTTCAAGCAATTCCCCTGACTCAGTCTCCCGAATAGCTGGGATTACAGGCGCGTACCACCATGCCTGGCTAATTTTTTTTTGTATTTTTAGTAGAGACAGGGTTTTACCATGTTGGCCAGACTGGTCTTGAAGTCCTGACCTCAGGCAATCCACCCGCCTCTGCCTCCCAAAGTGCTAGGATTACAGATGTGAGCCACTGCGCCTGGCTACTGCCTGTTCTTAACAGCCAAAGTGATCTTGTTAAAAAAGAAAAAATCAAGATCACAGCCAAAGTGATTTTTTTTTCTTTGATGGAGTCTCACTCTGTTATCCATACTGAAGTGCAATAGTGCGATCTCAGCTCACTGCAACCTCTGCCTCCTGGGTTCAAACGATTCTCCTGCCTCAGCCTCCCAAGTAGCTGGGACTACAGGTGCCCACCACCACACCCAGCTAATTTTTGTATTTTTAGTAGAGATGGGGTTTATACCATATTGGCTAGGCTGGTCTCAAACTCCTGACCTTGTGATCTGCCCGCCTTGGCCTCCCAAAGTGCTGCGATTACAGGCATAAGACACCACACCTGGCTCTTTTTTTTTTTTTTTTAGGAGTCTTGCTCTGTTGCCCAGGCTGGAGTACAGTGGTACAATTTCAGCGGCTCAATGCAACCCCTGCCTCCTGGTTCAAGTGATTATCCTGCCTCAGACTCCCAAGTAGCTGGGATTACAGGCACCTGCCACCACACCCAGCTAATTTTTGTATTTTCAGTAGAGACCTCAGGTGATCTGCCTACCTCGGCCTCCCAAAGTGCTGGGATACAGGTGTGAGTCACCACCACTGGCCTGATCTTATTTTTTACTTAAAATAAAAGCTAGTGTTTGCAGTAGCCTATAAGGCCCTTCCTTCCCCATTACCTCTCTGATCTCATCTCCTACCATATTCCTCCACTCACTCATGCTGCTCTGGACACAGCCCATTTGCTGTTTCAGGTACATCCCACCTCACAGCCATACACTGGTGGTACTTTCTGTCTGGGATGCTCTCTCTCCAGATATTTCTTGGCTCTTATTTTTTTTTAATTTTTTTTATTTTTTGAGACACAGTCTCACTTTGTTACCCAGGCTGGAGTGCATTGGTACCATCTCGGCTCACTGCAGCCGCCACCTGGGCTTAAGCAATCCTCCTGCCTCAGACTCCCAAGTAGGGAACACAGGTGCTTGCCACCACACCTGGCTAATTTTTTTGGTTTTTCGTAGAGATGGGGTTTCACCATGTTGCCTAGGCTAGTCTCAAACTCCTGGGCTCAAGTGATCCACCCACCTCGGCCTCCCTAAGTACTAGGATTGCAGGTGTAAACCACCGCGTCCAGCCTTGGTTTTTATTCTTACTTCCTTTCAGTTATTGCTCAAATGACACTTTCTCAGTGATGATCCCCTTTCAACCTGCAATCCCACATACTCCCATGCCCACCTTACTTGAGTATTCCCAAACCCTTAGTTGTTCTCATTTTTCCAGAGCACTTATTAACCATATTCTTGTCTATTATGTTTGTCTCTCCAGCTAGAATATAAGCTCCACCACTAAGACAGGGACTTTTGTCTGTTTCTTTCTTTTTGTTTTTTGTTCCAAGACAGAGTCTCGCTTTGTCCCCCAGGCTGGAGTGCTGCAGCACGATCTCGGCTCACTGTAACCTCTGCCTCCGGGGTTCAAGCGATTCTCCTGCCTCAGCCTCCTGAGTAGCTGGGATTACAGGCGCACGCCATCATGCCCGGTTAATTTTTATATTTTTAGTAGAGACAGGGTTTCACTATGTTGAACAGGCTGATCTCGAACTCCTGATATAAGGTGATCCACCTACCTTGGCCTCCCAAAGTGCTGGGATTACAGGTGTGAGCCACCATGCCTAGCCCTTTTTCTTTTTCCTGTTTTTTTTTTGAGATGGCATCTCACTCTGTTGCTCAGGCTGGAGTGCAGTGGTGCAATCTCAGCTCACTGCAACCTCTGCCTCCTGGGTTCGAGTAATTCTCCTGCCTCAGCCTCTTGGGTAGCTGGGATTACAGGCACCCGCCACCACGTCTCGCTAATTTTTGTTTTTTTTTTTTTTTTTCAGACGGAGTTTCACTCTTGTTTGCCCAGGCTAGAGTGCAATGGCACGATCACGGCTCACTGCAACCTTCGCCTCCCAGGTTCAAGCGATTCTCCTGCCTCAGCCTCCCTAGGAGCTGGGATCATAGGCATGTGCCACCACGTCCGGCCAATTTTGTATTTTTAGTAGAGACAGGGTTTCTCCATGTTGGTCAGGCTGGTCTCGAACTCCCGACCTCAGGTGATCCGCCCGCCTCCGCCTCCCAAAGTGCTGGGATTACAGGCGTGAGCCACCGTGTCCGGCTAATTTTTGTATTTTTAATAGAGATGGGGTTTTACCATGTTGACCCGGCTGGTCTTAAACTCCTGACCTCAAGTATTTGCCCACATCAGCCTCCCAAAGTGCTGGGATTACAGGCGTGGGCCATCGCACCGCACCTGGCCTTTTGTTTTTGTTTTTTTTTGGAGACAGGGTCTCTCTCTGTTGCCCAGGCTGTAGTGCAGTGGCACAATTGTGGCTCACTACAACCTCTGCCCCCCAGGCTCAAGCAATTCTCCCATTTCAGCCTCCCAAGTAGCTAGGACTATAGGCACGTGCCACCATGCCTGGCTAAATTTTTTTTTCTATATTTTTTGTAGAGACAGGGTTTCGCCATGTTGCCCAGGCTGTTGTCTGTTTCATTGAGTAAAGCATTTCTAGTGCCCAGAACACTGCTAGGCACTCAATGTTTATTGGATGAATGGGTAGCATTAGTAACATTTTGCTGCACTTAGTTATAAACAAGACCTCCTTCCCCATATTAGGCCAAAGTTCCATGAGGACAGGGAATGCATATTATTCTGGACCCTTAATAAATAGTGACTGACCAGATGAGTAATGGACTATGTGAAAACAAGGCAGTGAAAATGAGCTGGTTATATTTGGGTTGAAAATTAGTCATAAGGGGCCAGGCGCGGTGGCTCACACCTGTAATCACAGCACTTTGGGAGGCCGAGGTGGGCGAATCATAAGGTCAGGAGATCTAGACCATCCTGGCTAACACCCTGAAACCCAATCTCTACTAAAAATACAAAAAATTAGCTGGGTGTGGTGGCGGGCGCCTGTAGTCCTAGCTACAGGGGGAGTTAAGGCAGGAGAATGGCGTGAACCTGGAAGTCAGAGCTTGCAGTGAGTTGAGATTGCATCACTGCACTCCAGTCTGGGCGACAGAGCGACTCCATCTTAAAAAAAAAAGAAAAAAAAAAGTGGTAAGGGTCGGGTGCGGTGGCTCATGCCTGTAATCCCAGCACTTTGGGAGGCCGAGGTGGGCAGATCACTTGAGGCCATGAGTTCAAGACCAGCGTGGTGAAACCCTGTCTCTACTAAAAATACAAAAATTAGCTGGGCATGGTGGCGCATGCCTGTAATCCCTACTACTCAGGAGGCTGAGGTATGAGAATCACTTGAACCCCGGAGGTAGAGATTGCAGTGAGCTGTGATTGCGCCACCGCAATCCAGCCTGGGTGATGCACAAAAAAAAAAAAAAAAAAAAAAAAAAAAAGAAGGAAAGAAAAAGAAAAATTCGGTGTAGGAAACAACTTGTGGTAAATAATCAAAATAAGTCTGGGTACAGTGGCTCACGCCTGTAATCCCAGTACTTTGGGAGGCTGAGGCAAGTGGATCTCTTGAGCCTAGGAATTCAAGACCACCCAGTGCAACATAGTGAGACCTCATCTCTACAAAAAATAAAAAATTAGTCAGGCATGGTGGTGCATGCCTGTAGTCTCAGCTACTCAGGAGGCTGAGGCAGAAATATCGCTTGAGCCAGAAGTTGGGCTGCAGTGAGCCAAGATCCTGCCACAGCACTCCAGCCTGGGCAACAGCAGGAGACTCTGCCTCAAAAAAAAAAAGAAAAAAAGTCAGACACACAGTGGCTCACACCTGTAATCCCAGCATTTTGGGAGGCCAAGGCGGGTAGATCACAAGGTTAGGAGTTCGCGACCAGCCTGGCCAATATGGTGAAACCCCATCTCTACTAAAAATACAAAAATTAGCTGGGTGTGGTGGCAGATGCCTGTAGTACCAGCTACTCAGGAGGCTGAGGCAGGAGAAGTGCTTGAACCCAGGAGGTGGAGGTTGCAGTTAGCTGAGATTGCGCCACTGCACTCCAGCCTGGGCGACAGCGACACAGCGAGGCTACATCTCAAAAAAAAAAAAAAAAAAAAAAATCTCAAAATAGACGAGAAAGAAGTCACTACAGGATGAGAGATGGTACCACAAGACAAAGAGCCTGGTTGTAGAAAATGAAACCTATGTGATAGGAAATAAGTCACTACTTCTTTGCTATAAATAATAAATTCAATGGGAATGCTCAGTGGGGATCTATTCTCTGAAACTTCTAACCTGTGGCACTGTGGTCTCCAGATTGTAGTGTTTATTCAGGAATTTCAGCAGCTTCTGTGAGGGTCGGTCAATGGCGAGTTGGTGCGGTTCCACTCGCTCCTTCTGCAGGGAACAGGAGACTCAGGGTAGGAGGAAGTATGGGGAAAGCATGCCAACAGGAAGCCAGAAGCCTGGGAAGGGAATAGGAGGACATAGGAATATGGGGGGTGGGAGGCAGGGCTTCTGGAAGGGCTCATGGCAAAGGAGTCCCTAGTTTGGATGAACCAGTGAAGAGGTAAGTGATACCTGCAACATATACTGGAAGAGTTCTCGCCCATGGCCATGGCGTTGCACAGACTCATGGATATAAAAGTCCAGGATGCAAAGTGGTTCTACCTCATTATGAGCCTCACGATCATCCTAAGAGAGAAACAATAAAAATGTTTTAGGACCCCCGGCATCTCTGCTGCCCCCTAACCTCCAGCACTTTTGTTCTCAAGAACCAAGGTATACGAACTCCTGGCTTCCAGTAACACTCACCAGTACGAAGAGCTTCTTGTATCCAACTTTGATGAAACCAATAATGGCTCCTTTTCCAGCCCTGTAGAACGGGGAAAATAATGAACAGGCTAGTGGTAACTATCTGTAAGAGATAGTCAAAGATGGGGGAAGGGCTGAGGGAGGAAGGAATTAAGTATGGGATGGAAGAGAATGTGGCACTCACGGTCGGCCTGAACTGTCTTTGAGAATATAAACAACATGGCGGTTACTCTGCATCCTTGATGCACTAGTGATGGGAGCGGAAAGATTCTGGGCCTGCAGGGAAGATTAAGTCAGACTTTCTGCAAGTCCCTCCAAAGGACCCAGGCCTCCCTTATCTACCATCCCCACAGAGGTCCTCCCTTTACTCCATCTAAAACCTCTCCAGTACCTTGGCAGAAGCCTTGCCCAGTTCATCTATAATGGTCATAATTTGCTGCTGTAGATCAACACTAGAGAAAGAGAAGAAATAAAAGAGTCAGATACTCACTGAATTAGCGGGTCCTGGGCAGTCAGTCCTGGGAACCTGGGCCACAACTCCAACCAAGGTTTAACACTGAACGCTCCCTGCCTTTGCCTGGAAGTCTCCCAATCTGATTTCCCACCCCACGCTTCTGAAACCCAAACTTCTGTCACACCTTTCAAGGTGGTACACTCCCTCCTCCCTTAAGGTTATTGTGAGGAAGCAGAAAGGCCGGGTCAACCACATCCTTTGGTTGGGACATTTTGGGCCGGGGTGAAAGGTCACAGATCCAAGCGCTGATCAATCCCACTAGGCCCAGGGTCAGAGGTCACCAAAAAGGCAGGCCAGGACATCAAAAGGACCGATCACTAGTCAGTGAGAAGGGGGCGTGGTGCCTGGACCAGGTTTGGAGAGGAACCGGGAGAAAAGGGGCAGGGGGTGGGTTTGAGCTGTCACCGGGCCGGCGTTGTGGTTCCGGGTCGGCGGGCTGGGGGCCTCAGGTGCTGGTCCAGCACCGTGATCCGCTCCGGGAACAGCGCGTCCACATCGAACGGGAACTCCATGGCCCATTGTGCGCGGTTGGACCCGCCCCACACGACGTCACTTCCGCCCCTCCCTTCGCCGCACTGCCTCTGGGAGTCTTTATTTCCAGGAGCCCCGCCTGTAGACCCTGCCCCTAGCGTCCTGGCAACTGCCAGGGCCCCCCTTTTTTTGGCCAAACCAGCTGTATCCCTAGCAGTGCCACTCATTCCCATCTCTGCATCCCACGGCAGTGAGTGCCATGGCAACGCAGTCTTCCTAGGCCCAGTGTCTCACTAACCTTTTAGCCCCTCAGTGAAGTGGGCTATGCTGTGAATGTGAATAGCGACCCACAAAGGCATCTTGACAGAGTGGCACAGCTGCCCATCCCCAGCTTCTAGTCCCAGGCGTCACTGGCAAGGCTGGCTTAAGCCTGACCACTCATCTCCCCACAGCACCACCCAATTGCTTATATGAAAAGAACATCACTCAGCCCACCCCCGCTAATAGTATTCATGGTAAACAGCCCAAAGCAAACTAGAGACAGGAGAGTAGAGCTTTATTGTGTAAAAGCTGAGTTGGTATAAGTCTGAAACAGCAACAATGTTTAGCCCAGCCCATCTATTTACAATATATAGGGGTTGGGGTTTCCCATACACATCTGTCCTGCCCTCCCTCAGCCTCAAGATTTATCCCTATCAGCAACATTATTTCCTGGATTTGTCATTGGCTACAAAAGACACAACTCTTCAGGGTGATATCCCATCATATAAACCTACATACACATTATCTCCTAGTCCCTCTGGCTCTCTTCCCTTTTTTTTGAGACAGGGTCTGGCTTTGTCACCCAGGCTGGAGTGCAGGGGTGCAACTGCAACTCACGACAACCTCCGCCTCCTGGGATCAAGTGATCCTCCCTTAGCCTCCCCAATAGCTGGGACTACAGGCGTGCAGCACCACACCCAGCTAATTTTTGTATTTTTTTGTAAGCCACCATGCCTGGCCTCTCTTCCCAGTCTACGGCTCCTACAGAGCACTCTGAGGGTCTGTCTGCCCAGTGAAGGAGGCTTCCGCTGGTGCTGTAGGGGGCATCTTGGGCATTGACTCAGGTGGGGGGCCACTCTCTTCTCGGAGATGACCCTGGTAAAGCCGGCGAAGGCGTGACAGTTCTCTCTCTGGTGGCTGTTTCCAGTTGTACCATGGGTACCAGGGGTCACCTGAGATCAGGGTGGGGGCTGGCGGAGTAGCACTCACAGCCCCATGAGAGATACTGAAGTCACGGTCCCGTGGTTCAACCTGGGGGATGTGGTAAATGAGGAGACCTAAGGGATTAATAAAGAAGAGAAATTTAAGAGGGAATGAGGAGGGTGGTTTAGATGAAGAAAAAGGATTATAAAGGGAGGGACCAGTCAGAGCCACTGGGTACATTTATGTATGTTGTATACTGCAAACAGGTGAGACTGGCCCAGAGGGCAAATGTGGGCTGACATACTGCTGGGGCTCTTGCTTACAAAGCTATGCAGCCCTGAATAAGGACTATGAAGCTGCATCTATACCTTTTACTAATTTATGCAGCAATGCCATGTAGTCCAGGGTCAGACATTTATATAAAGATCTTCCTATGATCTTGCTATGGCATTGAGACCAGCAGTTGTAAAATAGGAGGGAAAGGGATGGAAAGACAAACACCAAGGAGACAAGGTAATGATAAAGTAAGACACTCAGCAGAAGGGACAGGGGACAATGGAATGTCAGAAGAGACTCAGGAAGAACATGCTGGTTGCTACCATCTTGAACAGGTGTGAGCATTTATATCCATAATCTAGCCCTAAGTCACCTTCCTTATACCTAAACAAAACCGCCGTGTGCCCCGTCTCATGCTCACCATGATCCCTGGCTTTCTGGATGGCCTGGGTCAACCTCTTGTGCTGCTTCACACAGACTCCTACGGGGAGAAAAATAACTTGTTCTTTAAGGCACAGTAAATAATAGAACACAACTGCTTCCGTATGGTGACAGAGGAGTAGATTGGGAAGGACTGGCTTTACCTAATGACCCCTTTCCCCTGACCTCTCCAAGGACCTCAGTTTCCCCATCTGCCCAATGGAAAGAATCTCTCCCACCTCTTGGAGAGCTGGGATAAAGATTTAGGAGGGTCTAGCCACTATAGAGAAGCTATTTAATGGTAAAGCCTCCAAGACAGGAAGCAGAACACAATTTAATGGGCAAGTGTGGTTAATTAGAGGGTTGACTTGAACAATCCACAGAGAAAGATTCAATAAAGAGAGAAGAGACTTCAGAGTTGGGGAAGGCAATCTGAGAGAGTAACAATAATAGTCCCTTCAGCCTTTATAGCTTGACTATAAGAAACTCTTGACAAACTGAACACTGATTGTACTGCCACCTCCAATAATGGTGAATTCAGATTTATTCTCTGCAAGGCTGGGCACGGTGGCTCATGCCTATAGTCTCAGCATTTTGGGAGGCTTAGGCAGGAGGATCACTTAAGTCAGAAGTTCAAGACCAAAGTGGCCAAAATGGTGAAACCCTGTCTCTACTAAAAATGCAAAAAAAATTAGCCAGGCACAATGGCACGTGCCTGTAATCCCAGCAACATGGGAGGCTGAGGCAGGGGAATTGCTTGAACCCAGGAGGTGGAGGCTGCAGTGAGCCGAGATCACGCCATTGCTCTCCAGCCTTGGGTGACAAAGTAAATGAGATTTCGTTGCAAAAAATATATATATATATTAGTCTCCACCGGGCACAGTGGCTCACGCCTGTAATACCAACACTTTGGGAGGCCGAGGTGGCTGGATCACCTGAGGTCGGGAGTTCGAGACCAGCCTGACCAACGTGGAGAAACCCCATCTCTACTAAAAATATAAAATTCACCAAGCATGGTGGTATGCGCCTGTAATCCCAGCTACTCAGGGGGCTGAGGCAGGAGAATCACTTGAACTTGGGAGACAGAGGTTGCAGTGAGGCAAGATCCTGCCATTGCACTCCAGCCTGGGCAACAAGAGTGAAACTTCGTCTCAAAAACAAAATTCTCTGCAAATTTGTCTTGCTTCAGAGCAGGGTTAGCAAAATTTTTCTGTCTAGAGTCATATAGTAAATATTTTAAACTCTGCAGGTCCTGTGGTCTCTGTCTCAGCTACTCAACTCTGCTATTGTAGCATGGAAGCAATTGTAGACAATATGAAAACAAATGGACATGGCAGTGGGCCAGATTTGCACTGTGACTGTAGTTAGGGAATAGATATAATCCTGAATTGTTAAATTTACAACTCCAAGTTTGGAAAATCTAATTCAATTGACAATGATATAAAATAACTTATGTGATAATTTGCGAGAAGTCTTTTGTAAAAGTGAAAAGACCCTATAGAAAGGAATTAATCACTGTTCATCAATTAAAAACTACATTTAGATAGTTTGCTTACAGAAGCACTTGCTTTTTTCTTTTTCCTTTTTTTTTTTTTTTTTTTGAGATGGAGTTTCACTCTTGATGCCCAGGCTGGAGTGCAATGGCGCAATGTCAGCTCACTGCAACCTCTGCCTCCTGGGTTCAAGCGATTCTCCTGCCTCAGCCTTCCGAGTAGCTGGGATTACAGGCATGCACCACCACGCCCAGCTAATTTTGTATTTTTAGTAGACACGGGGTTTCTCTACGTTGGTCAGGCATTGGTCAGGCTGGTCTCGAACTCCCGATCTCGGTGATCCGGCCGCCTTGGCCTCCCAAAGCGCTGCAATTATAGGCGTGAGCCACCACGCCCGGCTGTACTTGTCCTTTTCTTTTGTCCACATTTAATTGCTTTAGCCCCCAGTAAACCAAGATTTCCAAAAGGTTCAGCCAGACCTTTTAAGCTATAAGTAGGAGCCACTGAACGAATAACTATTGAACAACTACATAAACAAAACATGCCACAAGGAAAAGCTCTCTGGTGGTGCAGGGATGATGGGCTAACCTGTGTATAGAGAATGGAAGATGATACCCGTGTGGGCGCAGACAAACTGTTCCAAGAGCTTCACGTTCTGTAGGGGAAAGTGGTAGAGAAACGTGAGGAAAGAGGAAGGGAGAACAGCAAGATCTTTGGACACTGCAAGTACACAATCCCTACATACCCACATGGACCACCTTCACCCCTCTACAGCTCTCCAGGTGCTATCCTCTCACCCCTCTACAGCAATCCAGGTGCTATCCTCTCACCCCTCTACAGCAATCCAGATGCTATCCTCTCACCCCTCTACAGCTCTCCAGATGCTATCCTCTCACCCCTCTACAGCTCTCCAGATGCTATCCTCTCACCCCTCTACAGCTCTCCAGATGCTATCCTCTCACCCCTCTACAGCTCTCCAGGTGCTATCTTCCTTCATGTCCCAGTTGGGCTTCATCAATTCACTGAATCCATCCTTGCACATCCCATATTCTGTCACTGTGCTCCCAAAGAAATCTCTTATGCACAGGTTAAGTTCTTTTTTCTTTTCTTTGAGACGGAGTCTCCCTGAGTCGCCCCGGCTGGAATGCAGTGGTACGATCTCAGCTCACTACAACCTCCACCTCCCGGGTTCAGGCAATTCTCTGCTACTCCTCCCGAGTAGCTGCGGTTACAGGCGCCCGCCACCACACCTGGCTAATTATTTTGTATTTTTAGTAGAGACGGGGTTTCACCATCTTGGCCAAGCTGGCCTTGAACTCCTGACCTGGTGATACACCCACCTTGGCCTCCCAAAGTGCTGCGATTACAGGCGTGAGCCACCATGCCCAGCCTGCAGAAGTTAAGTTCTAAAGTCAGCCTTTAGGTGAAAAACTGGGACTGGTCATTGGAAATCCCAGAAATCACCCAAAAAATGATATTGTAATGTGTATGTATAAACAACTAATGTATTTAATAGCATACTGAATATAATTTATATAGTAAGAATAATTTTACAGTTTACATAGAACAACCTTCACTCAGCAAATTAACTGTAGGAAATGAGACTCTTGAGAAAAAAGCAGATATACTGTGGAGTAGAATGCAAGCGGAATCACCTGTGCTACTAAATTTGTAACATTTCTCTCTCTCAGTTATATAATTAACTATAATCTCTGTTTTGTTTTGTTTTTGAGATAGAGTCTTGCTCTGTTGCTCAGGCTGGAGTGCAATGGCACAATCTTGGTTCACTGCAACCTCCATCTCCCAGGTTCCAGTGATTCTCCTGCCTCAGCCTCCCAAGAAGCTGGTACTACAGGCACCCGCCACCATGCCTGGCTAATTTTTTTTGTATCTTTAGTAGAGATGGGGTTTCACCATGTTGGCCAGGCTGGTCTCGAACTCCTGACCTCAAGTGATCCACCCACCTTGGCCTCCCAAGGGATTACAAGCATAAGCCACCGCATCTGGCCATAATCTCTTTTTATAACTAATCATATGCAGTCAAAACTGGGGAATTATCTATGGGACTCCTGAATAACCTGTGTCAGAAGGGTTCTTATTGCAGTCAAATACCCCCATTTTCTGACTGTTATCCAAATGCTCTACTGCTTCCCTGATGACCAGACATACAGCTTCTGCTCTAATACTTTCGCTGCAACCTCAGAAGAACACTTTCCTATTACCTATTTTATTAATGTAATGTTTTCAAATTCTTGGTTTTTTTGTTTTGTTTTGTTTTTTTTTTTGAGGAGTTTCGCTCTTTTGCCCAGGCTGGAGTGCAGTGGTGCAATCTCAGCTCACCGCAACCTCCACCTCTCGGGTTCAAGCAATTCTCCTGCCTCAGCCTCCCAAGTAGCTGGGATTATAGGCGCCTGCCACTATGCCTGGCTAATTTTTGTATTCTTAGTAGAGGCAGGGTTTTGCCATGTTGGCCAGGCTGGTCTCGAACTCCTGACCTCAGGTGAACCACTCTCCTCGGCCTCCCAAAGTGCTAGGATTACAGGCATGAGCCACCACGCCCAGCCAATATGTTTCCAAATTCTTTAAAGGAGCAAATCCTGTCCTTCTCACATATTGAAGGCTTTCTGAAAAATACTAGACTCTATCTTGCCCTCTGGCCTCACGTCCCAGCATGCCACTGAACATTGACAAGGAAATATAAAAAAACCTCAGGAAGAAAGTGGGCCAATATACTTTGTAATAACTGTAAAGAATACAAACGAATCTTTGGATATTGCTCTCCCACTAGAAATAGCCATTTCGCTGGCTGGGCATGGTGGCTCACACCTCTAATCCCAGCATTTTGAGAGGCCGAGGCAGGCGGGTCATGAGGTCAGGAGTTTGAGACCAGCCTGGCCAATATGGTGAAACCCTCTTTCTACTAAAAATACAAAAAGTAGCCAGGCATGGTGGCACACGCCTGTAGTTACAGCTACTTGGGAGGCTGAGGTGGGAGAATCGCTTGAACCTGGAAGGCGGAGGTTGCAGTGAGCTGAGATCGCGACAGTGCACTCCAGCCTTGGCAACAGAGTGAGACTCAGTCTCAAAAGAAATAGCCATTTCTCTTACCTGCCAGTTTAGACTGTAAATTTCATAGGCATAGGATAAAACTTGCAGTACAATCCATAGTAGAAGGTAAAAGACTGGAGAGAGAAATGTTTTTATAATGCCAGAAACAGTTACTACAAAATAAACTGTAGGGCCTCCAGGATATACGAAGTGTGGGGCACCTACAGTAATCTCTTTGGCACTGCAAAGGGGCTCCTAATCTTTATTTTTCTTACCATAAAAAGAAAAGACTCTCCTTACCCTAAAGTCAACATGCAACTTGTGATCTCGGCAGATGGGGCAGGGATTCCCAGCAACTTTATTCCCACGCTGTAGAGAGAAAAAAACCAGCAGTTAAGGATGTTCAAACCCGTCAGAAAAAGTGCTGCTGTTACTGTTACTTGTGGCCTCTACCCCTACTCCACATCCCACTCTCAGAAACTCACAATACACGTTTTCCGAGTCCGCTGTGGGGGTACACCACCCTTGTGGTTGCGGCGGTAGTCAGCCCAGACAGGGCGAGAACCATATCGCTCCTGGTATTCTGAAATGAAAGATCATACAAGTTATTCCTGGGTGGGAGTGTAGTGGGTGGCTCTATCCACTTATCTTAAATCCTATCTGACCCTCCCTTTCCCCATTTAGAGGTACCTTCTGATTCCAGATATTTCCAGGGTTCATCCTTATAAGGAGAAATGGGAACTGGGGACAAAGAATCTTCCTCAGAGGGAGGTTTGGTGCAAAGAGTCTGGAGGGGAACCTATAAAGGAGCAGAAAAAAATAAAAGAATGAGTTCAAGGAAAGAACTCAATGGTTTGCTTATCACATTTTGGAAAGAGGGGGAATGCATACATATTGCATTAATGGAATATAACAGGAATACATATGTAAGTTAAGTATTTTTGTTGGGTTTAAACTGACATAAATCAACAACCACGCTCTTTTCTACAACTGGATCCTGAAAGAAAAGCTAAGTTAGCGGATATATGCTGAAAAACAATCTTATTTCAGAAGACAATTAAAAAGTCTAGTACAAGGCCCAGCGCAGTGGCTCACGTCTGTAATCCCAGCACTTTGGGAGGCTGAGGTGGGCGGATCATGAGGTCAAGAGATCGAGATCATCCTGGCCAACATGGTGAAACCTCATCTCGACTAAAAATACAAAAAATTAGCTGGGCGTGGTGGCATGTGCCTGTAGTCCCAGCTACTCGGGAGGCTGAGGCAGGAGAATCGCTTGAACCCGGGAGGCGGAGGTTGCAGTGAGCCAAGATCGCACCACTGCACTGCAGCCTGGCAACAGAGTGAGACTCCATCTAAAGAAAAAAGGAAAAAAAAATCTAGTACATAAAAGGTAGTCCTGCTTTTTGGAAATGAATTGATTCTGGTGGAAGAATAAAGAGGAAGGATATCTAGGTTCTCGGAACCAAGATGTGTGGTGGGGAGGGGATGCTGAAGACAGGTGAGTCTCCAAATCAATCCAATGAAGTCACTGAGTTGCCCATTTTCATAAAAGCTGAAAGTCAACAATCTACAGGGCAGAACAAACTTGAGTCCTAACGCTAGTTTTAAAGCTACCAAGGCTGTTATTAAGTCTGTGTTGACCTCTGTCACCACTCTTCAGTCCCACTTTAGGGAGTGGCAGCTGGGCAAGCCTTTCTATCTCACCGTGCCCCACCAAGAACCTCCAGAGAGGTGAGTACACAAGACTGGAGGGAAACCTCAATTCAAAGGACGGAGTTAAGCTCTCATAACTCTGATAAGAAACTGATTTAATAAAGAGAGCTGAGAAACTGTCCTCAGGTCGTAAGAATATATCCTGACCTTACTGGGAAATAGCAAGGTGGGTAGAAATTAGGATCCCTAATTTCCCTAAGGACATTCCTGAGCAACACAGATTTAGACACGACCTGCACAGTTAAGAGCTGGTTGTGGCGCTCGCTTGGGGAGCACATATGTTACGCTAAAATTGCAACGATACAACATTAGCATGGCCCCTTAATTATTTAAATAATTTTCAAAAAGCTGGTTATGCATAACTGAGGGTGGACGGGGGTCAAGTCTATCACTTAATTATTTTACTGAGATGGCATTTTGGAAGAAGGATGACACCTAACCCTGGGGCTTAGTCCTCGGCTCGGGATTAGAAAACGCGCGGTGTATGGGAGGGGGTTGCTGGAAGTACTGCCTAGACAGCTAAGATATAAACACGTGGGAAGGTCTCCACTCGTGGATTCCTGACAGCGGAGCGACGACCTAGAGAAGGTATAACCAACTTGGGGTTGTGCAAAATGTCCTTCGAGAAGTTACCTGAACTCTGTGGGCACCTCGGAAGAGAGAAAGCATAGGAAGCCGCCTCAGCAGGGTGTTTAATACGGACGCCGCCATCTTGACGTACGCCCAGCACGGGAATGGAAGGAAAGGCAACTGCGCATGCTTCAGGAAACTGACTAGGGCAGGGCCAAGGACAAGCCCGCAGTGCGGAAGGCGGCCGCACGTTTGCGTCAGGACGGAAGCGTGAAAGGGAAGGCATGGGCGGAGAAGCTAATTTCAACTGCGTCACAATCGAATTAGACCTCAAAATTGCATTTTTTCTTGGCCAGTCACTACGACTCTTAGATCTCTTTGTTAGAGTTTGCCTTTTAAGCAATTTTGAAGGCGATTTTTATCGAGATCCTCTCAGTGCGCATGCTCCGGCACGTTTCTACCAACCCTGGGTGAGAAATGTTCTCCAGGGCGGAAGTGGCGGAAGCAGAGGAAAGGGAGGTGCTGGGCTCTCTGGTCACGCGCACGCAACAGGGGGGCAGAAAGGAGGCGGAAGAGAGTGCCGGGGAAGGGGCGGAGCAAAGGTGAAGTGAGACTAGCCAATCAGCTGGCGAATTGTCGTTTAGGTTGACCAATGAGTTCACGCCTCGCGTATAATGTCTCGCGACAAGGGCGTTTCACTAGCACGTTTGGGCGCGTTGGGCGGCGTCCGGGTATAAAAGACTCCACCCGAGCGGGCGGCCGCCATTCTGGGGTTCGTTTAGAGGTAAGTTTACCTACCTTGTTGTTTAGTGGGTAAAATTTTGCGGAGAGCGTTGGATCTGGGAAGCGGGGTAGGGATGGGTTCATTTGAGAGCCACGGCTTAAAGCGGCTGCGATCAGGATGGGACACAGAGGTTTGTTTGGGGACAGCAAAGATGGCATTTCTGGGTGTTTTGAAGCAACCCGTACTGATTACATCTTTCTCCCTTGTGTTCCTTTTATCCCAGGTTTGAATTTTCTCGGAGAAAGACAGGCCGACCACGAGGAAAACAGAAACAAGCCGCAGCAACATCTAAGCCCTTGAAAGGATCCTGAGAGAGGGGGGAAAGGGAAAACAGCAGCCACCAGCCCAACCACTTGTGTCTTCTGCCCCTTCCCACCTATCTTGCCCACCCCACCAGCCCACGCTGCTTGGGACTTGAAATCTGTGGCCGAAGGACCGTCACCACATAACTTGAAAAATAATCAACCACCCTCCCTTCCCAAACCACCCAAATTCACTCATCCAGCGTTTACTTTTTTGAATCCACTCAGAACTTTTTTCTGCGACCCCCCTCCCTAAATGGAGTTGGGTGGGGGGGGAAATGAATACTGAGTTGGCCTTTATTTTTTAAAAGACTTTTTGATCCAATGAGGCCCCCTAAATAATTGAGTTTTGGGTCCTGGTTGGTTGTTTTATTTTTTTTCCTCCAAAATTTTACCCCCTCCCCCCTGAGCCCGAGGTGCTGACGTCGCAAAAAAATTGGATAGTAAGTGTCGAATTTTCAAAAACCAGCCTTGCAACAAGAAGTCAACGTTTCCCGTTGTGAAACCAAAAATAATGAGAGGAAGAAATGAGACCATAGAACAAATAGAGAACTGGAGAAGGACCAATCTGGTCACTTAATCTCCATTAAAAAGGGCCTGTGGGTCTAAACAGTCTTGTTCTCTCTCCCCTACCACCTATCTCTTCCCTGCCCTGCTGCAGGCAAAGAGAGGGTGGAGGGAGGGCCAGCAAGTGAGGATTTTGATGGTTAACCCTTGGTAATCCAGCCAATTTCCAGACTGCCAAAGCCATACGTGTTTATATAAGGAGGAATGGTTACCTTCCTCTGGTTAGCAGCAGTCTTCGAAAGGGTTAATGAGCTCACATACAAGAGATGGTGGATCTTGTGGCCCAGAAGTACCACTTCTTTGTGTGTGAGACAAGCAGGGTGCCTTTCAATTTGCCAGATTAATAAGCAATCTGTACATAAAGATTGCAGGGTAAGGAGATGGGCAGAGAGAAATAGTAGCTCGCTATAACTTTTTAAATGACTGTTAAATCCTCTCAATTTTAATGTAATTTGTTTGGGGTATATTTGTGTGGTTAAAATAGGTGGCAATCTAGGAATAAAGATTGCAAGACACTTAGGACAAAATATAATCTTAGTGCCAGTACATACAACAGTTGGGGAGGTAAAGAATGTCTTATAATTGTTGCAGATTGCATAGGTATTTAAAAGCAAAAGAGTGATTAACATTTTAACTTGATATTTTTTGGTGGGGGAGGTACAGTTAAATAGAGGGTGGAAAGGTTGGGTAATGTGGAATTTAGGAGTATAATTTTAAAAGCCATTTAGTGCAATTGAATGCTAGCTTTCTAAAAGATTTGTGTCGTTAAAAGGAATTTTTTTCTTCCCTGCTTCAATATGGCGACTTTCCTTGTCCTTTTGTCTTCCAAGCGGCGTTGCAGGTTGTGTCTTGACCCATTTTTTTTCCTGTCCTCCCACCTCAACCCTATTTGTTGAGAGGGGTCCAAGTCCTTCCTCCCCCTTTCCCTCTATAGGGAGGATGGGGGTGGTCGATGGTAGCCGGTTGAACCTCCGTTGCAAATTCAGTTCTTCCCTGCAGAAAATTGTTCTAATATTTTGATTGCTTTAATTTTCACTACGCTCTTACTGATCAAAATAGGTCAAAGATTATTCACGATGGGGAACTGGCTTTTGGCTTTTTTACTAAAAAGGTGTTTTTATAATGTAACTGAAGCTACCGGCAGAGCTGGGTGGCTTTTTAAAGTTCGAGTCCTCTTTCTCCATTACAAAATGGCGTCCCTCCGTCTTTGTTGTTTTTCTTCCCCTTTTGCCATCCTGAGCTTAGGGCCGCCCTAGAAACTTGGTCAAGGGGGAGGAGCAGCCTTGAAAGGTGATGTAATCAGCTTTCTTCCTCTTTTCTCCACCCTCTTGAAGCTCCACCCCTGAGCAGATGCCTTTGCACTCCCTGTGCTCGTGGCTGCTAGGGAGAAGACATTTTCCTAATTTTCATTATATAAAATACCTTAAAGGGATGAGAGCTTATAGGAATTAAGTATTAAGGCTGTCCATCTCCTTGGGTAGTTCTAGTTTTTATAGAACCAGTTTTTATTTTCACTTTCACTCATCACAACTGCTTGTAATTTTTCCCCACTTCAGCTGCCAGGGGTGAAAAACAGGGAAACCCAAGACTGGGAAGCTTTGAGGATGTGTGTGAGCGTGTGTGTATGTATATATGTGTGTAGAGGGAGATGGGAAAGACACAAGGGCTTGCGAGAGTACCTTCGAGATAAACGGGCCTGATGACACTGAAATGTGCCATTTCTGCTCAGGAACCAGTCTTTGGGCCTCCTGCATTTGGTCGCTTTGTGTAATGAGAATCGGGGGAAGGTGGATACTTCTAGGACTTTCTTCTAAATCGCCCTCATTCCCACCTCTCAGTTTGGGGATAAACTGTATTCAGTGCTGTATCACGTTCTGCACTTGCTTAGTTCCTGTACATTGGTACTAGGATAAGAAGTGAATCTTTAGGAAAGGAGGCGGCAGTTGTAAACTCAAGGCAGGGGGAATCAAGCTACGGTTTCTGGTAAGCAAAACCTTTCTGGTATTACATTTCACAACTTTCATTTTTTTTTTTCCCAAAGAGCCACCTTTTTTGAATTTCTTTTTCCTTCCCTTCTAAAAGAAATTCCTTGAAAGCATTAATGAAAAAATGATGTCCTCTTCATTTTTCAACTCATGCAGTGCTGTGGCAGTTGGTGCATGTTCAGAAGCCATGCCCTATCTGAGGGTGGTATTGGGTGTCTGGTTCCTTTCTTCCCCCAACTTTTTCAAAGCCAAATCTTTATCAGACTCTCCATATAATTTTAATATTTAAAAGTCCTGCACTGAAGCGTGGAGGTTCTAGGCAGAATTGGAAAGCACAACTGCCCTGTGGTGACGTGGGTGAGACTTAGGGCTAATTTTCTACTGGGTACAGATTCTCAAATTATTACTTAAACTTCTGGATTGGATGGGAGGGACTCTTCCACATGTCTATTGACCACAAGTTTTTTTTGTTTTGTTTTGTTGTTTTTTTTCTTTTAAGCAGTTTGCCATGTGCCTCTGCAGCATATCTTCCTTGGGAGCTGAACATTCTACCCACTGGGGTTCCTGATATCTAGTGAGCCAGGGGATTAATAAAGAAGATCTTCCTTAACATGAGAGATGGGAAGCAAGGTCTACTAGGGGAACCACATCCATTCAGAGAATCTTGGAAAAGCTGATCCTTGTAGTTTGTGGCCAGAGTTCCAGTCTGGGGTCTTTTTCTATGAGTTGGGGTGGTGTATCATTTTGCATCTTTATTGAAAGGCAGATAAGCTTTTGAGGAGCTCATGTATCAGGTTTGCAAAATGACTTTGAGGGGTAGGGGCTTACTACTTGGAAGCAAGCTATGACCTTGTGATGAATCACCTGAGAGACATAATTCAGTCCACTATTGAGTCAAACTAGGAAATGCCTAAAACACTGAAGAAAGGAAGGGGAACATGAGTTAGGTACAAATCATTTTCATTTCCAGAAGTGCCTCTAAATTAAGGTAAATTTGGGAGTTTTTTCTCCTTTTGTTAGAAGACAGTTATTTTTTAAAGAACTCTGACTTGCACAGAATTTTTATCCTGAACCAATTCAGTCCTGTTCATTGGTGATGGATGTGGAATAACTTTAGCTATGCTGGATATTTTTTCACCCTATTTAATTGAACAGCCCTCAAGTAAAATTCATTTTGAAGGCAGGAGTTGGTGTCACAGACGTTTATCTCTGGTAAAAGTGGTAGAAAATTCCCCAGTGCCTTGTGCCAGTAGAGTATGGCTCTGCCTGAAACATCTCCATAAGGAAAGCATAGCTTAGGATGAGGTGGACGTAGGCCAGGGGGTTGCTCCCTCACTCCCCACCCTCTGTATGTTCTGCAGTCAAGGAAATAGCAGCTCATTAAAAAAAGACATAATCATGCCCTGGATTATTCGTGGTTCCAGAAAGCTTTCTCAAGCTTTCATTCTAGACTCCAGATCCTGAGTAGGTAATGTTACAACACTTAGTCACAGCCCCTGCCTGCCTTCATCAACTCAGTTTGCCTTCTCAGCTGTAGCCCTGTGCCCGGAATGTTGGACTTTACATTCCTTCCCACTTCAGTGCCTTGGAACTTGTTTGGTTTTTTCCCAAAATATACTGACTTCCAAGTAAGGAAACTAGGTTATAAGACACTTGGGGTCCTTAATTTTAAATAAGAATGAATCTGCCTAAAGGAAGGCCATCATGAGAAAACCCACTTAGATTTTATCAAGATTGGTGCTAATGAGACAAAATTTCACTTACATTTCCAAAATATAAGTGGTGGAAAATGAATGTTTAACACTAATTTTGCTTTGTCTCTTAGCTTCCCTTTGACTATTAATGTTTTTTATTCTTGTTTATACAAATGGGAATAAAAAAGTCCTTGGATCCCATTCCCAGCAGAGGGCTCTGGACAGAATTTAGCTTTGTACTCATTGGTCCATTTTTCTAAGACTGGCTCTTCTGTCTTGTCTCCCATCCTCTGAAGGAACACTTGAGCTCAGATGACAGTTTATTTAGTGTCTGAAGGAAATAGAGGTAGCTGGTCTATTTATTGGCTTAGCTTGCAGTTGGATATGCCAAAGGGAATTCTCCAGGGTTATATATATTCAGCCCTGGGTTTGAACCAGTCAGGTCAAGGGGAACTGGTTTGAAATGATGTTTAATTCAAGGCCTTTTGTCAAGTTGCATATATTATGCTTTGGGAATCTAATGGTAGGTGTATGTGTGTGTATATATAGAGTTTTAAAAATTTCTTAGTCTCTTGATTGCTTATGATATGTTATTATTGGAACCCATACATTGCTTTTCCAGACTCCAACAGATGTGATATCTGTTTTATATGTCCCTTTATCATATCTCTTTATAGTTTCTATAGATCACTTTATATTATCTCACTACATGGGAAGAATACCTTTATTTCTGTGTCTGTGTAAGAATCACCATACTTGAGTGGATTTGGCCCACGAACGTCTAATCTTTTCCAGTATTCTCCTTGAATGTTTTTTCTCTGACCTCAGGTTCCACTTGTACTTGTAGAGGTTCCAGGGCAGCAGTGACTTCTCAACATTTCTTGCCTCATCTCTCCCTTTGTTCGGCCCACAGGTTATGATCTCCAGAGCCAAGATTATACTTCTTCCCTTCCTGGCTGCCTCCTCCCTGCTGCTGCTGCTGCTCGCCTAGGTTGTTAGGACCTACACATTTGGAAATTTATTGACCTTTTTGTTGGGAGGGCTAAAAGGCTGAGATTGTTATGCTTATGTTTTTTCTTTTGTTTGAGAACAAATAGAATTAATTTGCATTATCTTACAAGAAACCTATGTTTTTTCCGGCACAAAAATACTCATCTTTGTAAAATACTGATTTTTCTGCCCTTCTGCTGGGATTGTGTCTATTACCTCTGTGCTAGATGTAGGATGAGGAAGGTTTTGTTCTTGCCTCTTCCTTGCTACCCAGTGTTGGCCTTATTGCCCAAAGGCAGATATTGCTGAAATGGCTTTCTTTTTTGGTGGTTTTTTGTTTGTTTGTTTGTTTTTGAGACAGGGTCTTACTCTGTCGCTCAGGCTGGAGTGCAGTGGCACAATCACAGCTCATTGTAGCCTCAATGTCCCTGGGCTCAAGCAGTCCTCCCATTTTCCCACCTCAGCCTCCTGGGTAGCTGGGACTACAGGTGCACACCATCATACTCAGCTTATGTTTTGTAGAGATGAGGTTTCGCCATGTTGCTGAGGCTGGTTTCAAACTCTTATGCTCAAGGAATCTGCCCACCTTGGCCTCCCAAAGTGCTGGGATTACAGGCATGAACCACAGCACCTGGCCTCTTTTTTGGTTCTTAGAAGCAAGTATTTAGAGGCAGTGTAGATACAAATCCCAATCAGAACAATATTGATTGTAAATTACCTTTCTGGAACTTCAGTTCTGCCCTGTCCCATAAAAGGAGCTTAGCTTTTAACTAATTCCTTTTCCAACCTGGTCTAAAACAGCTGCTTAAAAGGGAATTTTTCTAGCATTTGACTTTATTCCATTCTTTAGTTTCCATGGTTTTCAGTTTTAGGCTTTTCTAGGGGATCCACAGCGTGATTTTTGAGGAGAGGACCAGATTTACATCTTTGCTTTTGAAAGCACAAACCACTAGCTTCCGTTTAACATGGAGACAGTAAAAACTTGTGCAGTGTTTGGTTAATGAGTGACAGTCTATTCAAGGCCTAGGAGGACCTGCTTGATTTCCTTGCATCCATTTGTCTCAATATCTGGCACCTACCTTCAGATCTCCTTAGGGAAGAATTCTGTTTTCAAGTTTTGTTTTGTTCTCTATCATCTACCACTTCAGCTGATAGATATCTTGCCTTATGTCGTGATTATGACTCTTAATGGGCTAAGATAAAAAGGAATCAACTCTTACAAGATATGTAGCTCAAACACCCAAGATTTGGCCCAATTTCTGTCAAGCTATAGGCTGTTTTTCAAGCCAGATTTTTCAGCAACTAGGGAAGACAGGACTTAACAATAGGTACAAATGCCCTGGAGAGTTGAACATCTTGTTATGAGAACTGAATCTTAGCTCTAGTACGATCTAGTGAAGTTCAGCCATCCTAGGAAGGTGCTGCTGGGAGGGAGGGACAGGTGTGCTGCTCTAGTCCTCCAATCGAATTGCTTTCCTGTTCAGTCACATATGCTCCCCATGTTTAACTTGCTAGGGCTATTTTCTCGGTAGTGGCAAGTGGTCTGTGTTGATTTTTCGTATCTAAAAAATAGCATAGTTGAATAGTCACTATACTTTGTCAGATGTAGAGATGTGGTTTATTAGAGGGCCTACTCGGGTAGTCCTTGCCACCCATTTATTCTGTGGGTTTGTTTGTTTTGTCCTCTTACCATAGAAACCACCATCATGGGTTCTGGTCCCATAGACCCCAAAGAACTTCTCAAGGGCCTGGACAGCTTCCTTAACCGAGATGGGGAAGTCAAAAGTGTGGATGGGATTTCCAAGATCTTCAGGTGAGTCTTTACCCTTTTTTGGATTCATTGTGAGTAGAGAATATTGTGTGTTAAAATATGGCTGCAGTTGAGGCAGACTGGAATGATCCTGGAAAGGAAAGGGAAAGACAGTCAGTGCAATAGGATTAAAATCTAACAATTTTAGGGTAAGGGATAGGAAAAGATGATCACTTGGTTTCTGACCATAGCGGAAGCTGGAGATTTGGACGTCCACAGTCCCAAGGGAGTCATATGTTGGAATGAGAGCAGGGTAGCCTGGTAACAGAATTCTAGATTGTTTAGGTTCATGTTCCACCTACCTATAATGTTATTTTCTTTCAGGGATTCTCAGGTTCAGGGGAGAGTAAATAAGCCAGTCTTGAACAGACTATTAGGGACAGTTGTTGAGGGCTAGCCGTATCACCTGGGGGCAGAATGACATTCATCCTGTGTGTTAGGGAGGCAGTGATGCTCTCCTCCCCAGGTCAGGGACTTCGGTGTCTCTGTTCTCCCATAAGTTTCCATGTTGCACTGGATCCATCCCATCCTCCTAGAGGTATATGTGACTCCCCCTCTCTGGAGCAAAGTCCCAAATCATCAGGAATCTCTAGGCAGTTCACAGATTAGAGAGGCGCTTTTGCTAAGAGAAGAGATACTGGCTGCTTCATTTCTAACCCTCACTCATATCCTGCAGTTTGATGAAGGAAGCACGAAAGATGGTGAGTCGATGCACTTACTTGAACATTCTCCTGCAGACCCGTTCAGCAGAAATACTGATCAAGTAAGTGGGGATCTGGATGGTTGGAATGGGAAGATGTAGCTAAAAGATGGGGTGGTGAGGCATGGGGTTCCAGGGTCATTGATGGGAGACTGGGATCATGGGATGTGGTACTTTCAAAACCTAGAAAGGGCGTTACTGATAGACTCTCCTGCCTGCCTGCAGGTTTATTGACGTTGGTGGCTACAAACTTCTTAACAATTGGCTGACGTATTCAAAGACAACCAACAACATTCCCCTCCTCCAGCAAATACTACTGACCCTGCAGCACCTACCACTCACTGTAGACCATCTCAAGCAGGTACCTTTAGTCTTTAAACCCTGATTCTTCTTTTTTTGGTTTAGTCTAACAGATGAAAACTCACACTGACTGATGTTGGCTGTGATCTTGGGCCTGTGAGATAGAATGGCAGAAAAAGAATTTAGAATAAGACTTGGTTTGAATTTATCTCCTTTAATAGGTGTGTGGCGCCTGGGTGCGGTGGCTCACGCCTGTAATCCCAGCACTTTGGGAGGCTGAGGCGGGCAGATCACGAGGTCAGGAGACCGAGACCATCCTGGCTAACACGATGAAACCCCATCTCCACTAAAAATACAAAAAATTAGCCAGGCATGGTGGCATGCATTTGTAGTCCCAGCTAATCAGGAGGCTGAGGCTGGAGAATCGCTTGAACCCAGGAGGTGGAGGTTGCAGTGAGCCGAGATCACACCACTGCACTCCAGCCTGGGTGACAAAGCGAGACTTGTCCCCCACCCCCAAAAAAAAGAATGTGTCAGCCGGGTGTGGTGGCTCACACCTGTAATCCCAACACTTTGGGATGCTGAGGTGGCTGGATTGCTTGAGCCCAGTAGTTTGTTTATTTATTTATTTATTTATTTTTTTTTTTTTTTGAGACAGAGTCTCGCTTAGTCGCCCAGGCTGGAGTGCAGTGGCGCAATCTCGGCTCACTGCAAGCTCCGCCTCCCGGGTTCACGCCATTCTCCTGCCTCAGCCTCCCGAGTAGCTGGGACTACAGGCGCCCGCCGCTTCGCCCGGCTAATTTTTTGCATTTTTAGTAGAGACGGGGTTTCACCATGTTAGCCAGGATGGTCTCGATCTCCTGACCTCGTGATCCGCCCGCCTCGGCCTCCCAAAGTGCTGGAATTACAGGCGTGAGCCACCGCGCCCGGCCGAGCCCAGTAGTTTAAGACCAGCCTGGGCAAAAATGATAAGACCCTGTCTCTACAAAAAAATAAAATTTACCCAGATGTGGTGGTGGTGGTGCATGCCTGTAGTCTCAGTTATTTAGGAGACTCAGGTGGGAGAATCATTTGAGTCTGGGAGATTGAGGCTGCAGTGAGCCAAGATTGCGCCACGCACTCTAGCCTGGGCAAGACAGTGAGACTCCGTCTCAAAAAAAAAAAAGGTGGGGGGGAGCATTGTAACTTTTGTCATTTTTAGCTCTAAGTGGAATTATTTGCCTCCTGGCATTTACCTTTCTGTTGCTCCCATCTCTCATAGAACAACACAGCTAAACTGGTGAAGCAGCTGAGCAAGTCAAGTGAGGATGAAGGTAGTGTGCCGCTCCTGCTCTCTCATGGGCTTTTCTCTATTACTTCCACTTCATTACCTTAATATCTTTTCCCATCCTTGGATTGTCGCTTCACTTTTCTTTTTCTGTGTCACCTTGCTTTTTTTTCCTTCTTTTAAAGAGAAAGTTCCTCTAACCTGTACCCTGTTTCCTGTTCTCAATTCCAAAGTTGTTCATTTCTCTGTTGCTGAATATAAGGCGCCATACTTTAACTGGAAGCTGATTCCTAAGATTGCTTGTTATAAAACACATACACTTAAAATTCACTGTGGGAAATAGTATCATCCTAGCGTGTCTCATCATCGTTCACTTCTGTTTTTCTAACTATAGCATATTCTGGGAACTTTAATAACTGTTTTCCTAACAATAGATGTACTAGTTCTACCAGTAAACATATTCCTGTAGGACATGGGCAAAATCTTGACTCTTGAAATATATCAAAGCGCTGGGCGCAGTGGCTCACACCTGTAATCCCAGCACTTTGGGAGGCCGAGGCGGGCGGATCACGAGGTCAGGAGATCGAAGCCATCCTGGCTAACAAGGTGAAACCCCGTCTCTACTAAAAATGCAAAAAATTAGCCAGGCGTGGCGGTGGGCGCTTGTAGTCCCAGCTACTTGGGAGGCTGAGGCAGGAGAATGGTGTGAACCCGGAGGCGGATCTTGCAGTGAGCCGAGATTGCGCCACTGCACTCCAGCCTGGGTAACTGAGCGAGACTCCATCTCAAAGAAAAATAAAGAAATATATTAAAGCTCTGATTCTTTCCTTTTCTAAAAGAGTTGTGGAGCTTCTGGCAAGGACCATACAGTTCTGTCTTGAAGACAAAGCCTGTCTCCTTTAGAAATTTAGAGTTTCCTTTATCTCTACCCAGGCACACAAGATACCAGTTTCCCACCAAGTGAGCAGTAATCTATTTCCAACTGGCTTAATTGTGTTGCTCTCTTTAAATATATATTTAATTACCATCATTCCTTTAGATATTGAAATTTGTATATTCCCTGTCGGCTGTAGTTAAGTCTCACCGGAACCATAGTTATCAGTTACTCCAGAAAGGTTTTAGGATATTCCTGCATTGAAGTTCATGTTGGCTTAGGTATAGAAATTGCTAATTGTATGACTGTTTCAAAAAGTTATGTTTTAGTGTTCTGTGAAAATCTTACTATTAAATGACAAATTATGAAATAAGTCTATAAGTGGAAATGTTGGCCAGAAGAGAGGTGCCATAGATCAGAGATGTTATTTGCCAAGTACAAAAGGAAAGAGTTATAAAAGTATTTTTTCATTTAGAAACAAATTTTATGCTTGTTTTTACATCTATAAAGGAAAATAAAAAGTCTTCAGATTGTTGTAACAATTAGGTGTGTTATACGTAAAGCAACTAATGTAGCTTTTTAAAAAAATGTCAGTAGTTTTTGAGGAACTGGTGGATTTTGGTTACATGTATAAGTTCTTTAATGGTGATTTCTGAGATTTTGGTACACTCATCACCCGAGCAGTGTACACGGCACCCAGTGTGTAGTCTTTTACTAATGAAGTTTTTAACCACATATTCTGAAATAAATATTAGGTCTTTTTACTCCAGAGTGGTGCGATGACATCAGAGTTGAAAGTTATTTGAGTAGAACACAACTCTTAATTCATTGTTCCATTGTTTAAGAGTTTGGTTTTTAAGCATATCTCATGTTCTTCTTAAAACTTTGGATTACTTTCTCCATTACATAGATTTTCACAATATTTTCTCAAACCTCCCATTTTCTGTTCCTGGAAGAATATTTTACATTATTAGGCATTTCCCCTTTCTCTCACCTGCAGAGCTCCGGAAATTGGCCTCAGTCCTTGTCAGCGACTGGATGGCTGTCATCCGCTCTCAGAGCAGTACTCAGCCTGCTGGTAAGCTCCTTAGTCCTTTATCCTTTGTATTTATTTCTTTCCTACTGGGATGTGGCCTTTAGGTACTCCCAGTCTGCTTCACCTCTGACAGTGTTTAAATAAAATCCATTTCTGCTTTGTTTTTTCATGACAGAGAAAGATAAGAAGAAACGTAAAGATGAGGGGAAAAGTCGAACTACCCCTCCTGAGCGACCTTTGACAGAGGTGAAGGCTGAGACCCGGGCCGAGGAGGCCCCAGAGAAGAAGAGGGAGAAGCCCAAGTCTCTTCGAACTACAGCACCCAGTCATGCCAAGTTCCGTTCCACTGGTAAGACTGGCGGCTGGCCTCTGGAGGGTTCGTGTGCATGTGCACACCCAGAGCCTTATGGGGGAATCATTTGATGTGTGATATGTTAATCGTAAGGAAGAGAGAAGATTAGCGGAGGAAGCTTTGGTTACAAGGTTAGAAGAACATTTGCGGGTGAGAACGGGAGGAAAATTCAGGGGTTTAGGGGTTTGAGTTCAGCTGCCCACACCATGCTTCTTTCCCCAGGACTAGAGCTGGAGACACCATCCTTGGTGCCTGTGAAGAAGAACGCCAGCACAGTGGTGGTTTCTGACAAGTACAATCTTAAACCTATCCCCCTCAAACGTCAGAGGTATGGACCATATTCTCAGGTTCTGAATGGGGTGGATCTGTGGACACAAGGGAGCAAGAGGGGGTGAGTCAGAGATGTTGATGACGGTTCCTCTTCTGACAGCAACGTAGCTGCTCCAGGAGATGCTACCCCCCCTGCAGAAAAGAAATACAAGCCACTCAACACAACACCTAATGCCACCAAAGAGATCAAAGTGAAGATCATTCCGCCACAGCGTGAGTCTAAAGTGGGGAGATGTACTTTGAATTAGGAGCAAAGTCTTTTTTTTTTTTTTTTTTGAGACAGTCTCGTTCTGTTGCCCAGGCTGGAGTGCAGTGGCACGATCTTGGCTCACTGCAAGCTCCGCCTTCCGGGTTTACGCCATTCTCCTGCCTCAGCCTCCCGAGTAGCTGGGACTACAGGCGCCCGCCACCATGCCTGGCTAATTTTTTGTATTTTTAGTAGCGATGGGGTTTCACCATGTTAGCCAGGATGGTCTCAATCTCCTGACCTCATGATCCACCCGCCTCGGCCTCCCAAAGTGCTGAGATTGCAGGCGTGAGCCACCGCTCCTGGCCAGGAGCAAACTCTTATGGGAACGAATGTCTCTGGGAACAAGAAGTTTTTTTCCCTTCTCTTTTATTATTTCCCTCCATTTTCCTTTGATTTCTTGGTACCCTTTACTTTTTGTACCTCTGGAACTCCCGTTTCCGGTGTCACTTAGGAGTAATTTTAGAGATAAGATAGGGAGGTGTGCCATTTTGTGACTGGTCAGGGGCGCTTGGCAAGGTGATTTGTCGTGTTCACAGGGGCTCACTTCACCAGTTACCTGAGCTATAATTCACATCCAAAGCTATGGCTTGCCTGCCACAAGAAACCTAGAATAACAAGAAGAATATCGTGTGTCAATCCTCCTGCATGTGCTTCCTGGTCCTCTTGAGCTTGTCGTGTCCAAAGTTGAGGCAGGCTCTTCATTGGCTCGTTTTATGCCTAGATTGTGTTTGCAGGTGTAGGATTGTGAAGGAGGTCTGATGATGCCATTTGATGCTCTTTCTTTTTGTAGCTATGGAGGGCCTGGGCTTTCTGGATGCTCTCAATTCAGCCCCTGTTCCAGGCATCAAAATTAAGAAGAAGAAAAAAGTGCTGTCACCTACAGCTGCCAAGGTATGGGCTCCCAAAAGTAGGTTTCAGTGAGAGTATAAAAGGTAAAGTAGAAGAAAGGGCACAGCAGCTAGGAGTTGTCCGGGAGGACAAGAGGCGTTTTGCCTTGGATATAGACTGGTGCAGGTGAGACCAGTGTGGAGACAGAGTCTTCCTTTATATAGGAACTGTTGGGGGATTGTGCCTGGGACCCTGGACTAATTGCCTTGCCCTTGGCTTTCCAGTCAGTTCACTTCCTTTTCTTTCACAATAGCCGAGCCCCTTTGAAGGGAAAACGAGCACAGAACCAAGCACAGCCAAACCTTCTTCCCCAGAACCAGCACCGCCGTCTGAGGCAATGGACATAGACCGTCCAGGCACCCCGGTTCCCCCTGTTGAAGTCCCAGAGCTCATGGATACAGGTAATCTAGAAACTGGTTCAGTTTGGGGGGTTTTCTGAAAGGAGGGATCTGGGTCTGAAACCTCTTCTGCTTCCAGCCTCTTTGGAGCCAGGAGCTCTGGATGCCAAGCCAGTGGAGAGTCCTGGAGATCCTAACCAACTGACCCGGAAAGGCAGGAAGAGGAAAAGTGTGACGTGGCCTGAGGAAGGCAAACTGAGAGAATATTTCTATTTTGAATTGGATGAAACTGAACGAGGTAAGAGGTCATTTCCTATGTAATAGGTGTGTTTAAGGGATTTTAAAAGAACTTGGTTGTGCTTACTTTCCCTCTTGCTTTTCTTCCTCTGCCGATAGTAAATGTGAATAAGATCAAGGACTTTGGTGAGGCAGCTAAGCGAGAGATACTGTCAGACCGACATGCATTTGAGACAGCGCGGCGTCTGAGCCATGATAACATGGAGGAAAAGGTGCCCTGGGTGTGCCCCCGGCCCCTGGTTCTGCCGTCACCGCTTGTCACCCCTGGAAGCAATAGCCAGGAGCGATATATCCAGGCTGAGCGGGAGAAGGGAATCCTTCAGGAGCTCTTCCTGAACAAGGAGAGGTGAGCAGAGTGGGATTCCTGCCCTGGGATGTTGAGTGCTTGGACACTCCTGAGGGGAACGTGAGCTGGGGTAATTAAGGGGTGGAGGTTAGAAATTACTTTCAGGGCCTGAATTAATAACTTGACTATCATTCTACTATTTTCCCTCACCTGTGCTGTTCCTGATAGTCCTCATGAGCCTGATCCTGAGCCCTACGAGCCCATACCCCCTAAACTCATCCCCCTAGATGAGGTAAGTCAGTGTTATGTGATGATGGAAGTTGTGATGGTCATTGAATTCAGTGCATCTTTCATGTGAGAATGTCTCTGTTCTGTCAGTCCTAATTTTTTTGTTCTTCTTTCAGGAGTGTTCCATGGATGAGACTCCGTATGTTGAGACCCTGGAACCTGGGGGGTCAGGTGGCTCACCTGATGGGGCAGGAGGCTCCAAGTTGCCTCCAGTTCTGGCCAATCTTATGGGAAGCATGGGTGCTGGAAAGGGCCCCCAAGGCCCTGGAGGAGGAGGCATTAATGTCCAGGAGATCCTCACTTCCATCATGGTATGCGCCCTCTTTCCCCTTTTCCACCTTCTGTGGAGCCTTCTTAAGTGCTCTCTCCTCACTCTGTCTCCCATTCACCTTACCCCAGTTCTCCACATCTACCCACTTACCCTAATCTTTGGCTCTCCCTTTCGCCATGGTTGTTACCCTGTCTGTTTACTTTGCCTTCTTACATCCTCACAGGGTAGCCCAAACAGTCATCCTTCAGAGGAACTACTGAAACAACCAGACTATTCAGACAAGATCAAGCAGATGCTGGGTAATCCTCAGGGCCAGCCCCAGGGGACTGGGGGAGGAAGCCTGCAGTGGAGTTGGGGGAAGCAGGGTTTCACAGATGCAGAAGAGTACAGGGCTGTGGACACTAGGCAAGAAATGGGAGGGAAAGACTGGACAGAGAGAGCATTGCTCTGCCAGGTTGGTTTGAGAGGGTCAGTTGGGTGCATCTAAATGGGAAACTATGCCTGTCTTCTAGAGTGCTCATGCTGTGTTATCCTTGTTTTCATTAACAGTGCCACATGGACTCCTAGGCCCTGGCCCGATAGCCAATGGTTTCCCACCAGGGGGTCCTGGGGGCCCCAAGGGCATGCAGCACTTTCCCCCTGGACCTGGGGGACCTATGCCAGGTAGGTGGTGAGTACAAGGTTGGAATGGGCTTATCTGCTTAATTTCAGTCTGATAATAGTATAGGATTGACTGGAAGGTGGGAGGTGAGGTGGTTTAGGTTGGGAGATGGCAGTTCCTGGTAGCTGATACTGTGTTCTCTTTTTTCTCCCTGTACAGGTCCCCATGGAGGCCCTGGTGGGCCAGTGGGTCCACGTCTCCTGGGTCCTCCACCCCCTCCCCGGGGGGGTGATCCCTTCTGGGATGGCCCGGGCGACCCTATGCGGGGTGGCCCAATGCGGGGGGGTCCAGGACCAGGTCCTGGACCATACCATAGAGGCCGAGGTGGCCGAGGAGGAAACGAACCTCCTCCTCCTCCTCCTCCTCCATTCCGAGGCGCCAGAGGAGGTCGCTCTGGAGGAGGACCCCCAAATGGACGAGGGGGCCCTGGTGGGGGCATGGTTGGAGGTGGTGGGCATCGTCCCCATGAAGGTCCTGGTGGAGGCATGGGCAACAGCAGTGGACATCGTCCCCACGAAGGCCCTGGCAGTGGCATGGGCAGTGGGCATCGCCCCCATGAAGGCCCTGGCGGTAGCATGGGTGGGGGTGGAGGACATCGTCCCCACGAAGGCCCTGGTGGTGGCATCAGTGGTGGCAGTGGCCATCGTCCCCATGAAGGCCCTGGTGGAGGAATGGGTGCTGGTGGTGGACATCGCCCACACGAAGGCCCTGGCGGAAGCATGGGTGGAAGTGGTGGACATCGTCCCCATGAAGGCCCTGGACACGGGGGGCCCCATGGCCACCGGCCTCATGATGTCCCTGGTCACCGAGGCCATGACCATCGAGGACCACCTCATGAGCACCGTGGCCATGATGGCCCTGGCCACGGGGGAGGGGGCCACCGAGGGCACGATGGAGGCCACAGCCATGGAGGAGGTGAGGATGCTCCCTGTCCCTCATATGCCTTTTGGTGTCCCATACAAGCTTTTGGGGAGTGGGTGAGAGTCACCACTGTTGGTAGCTAGGCAGAACGTGAGGTACCCGTCTCTTTGATGTCCCAGTATATGCATAGCAGTTCCTACTCTATGCCCTTCCCCCAAATCCCTAAGACTGTGTCTCTGAAAGTTCTTAGGATGCAATGGACTGGGGTGGTGAGGGTGGCATTGCCCTCAGCCATTTCCTGTCTAACTGTTCTGCCATCATTCCCACAGACATGTCAAACCGCCCTGTCTGCCGACATTTCATGATGAAGGGCAACTGCCGCTATGAGAACAACTGTGCCTTCTACCACCCGGGTGTCAATGGGCCCCCACTGCCCTAGGGACCATTTGCCTGCCCCGTTCACACAACCCCTGTGGACTGCAGCCTCGCTCCTTCTACCCTGTTATGGCTTCTGTGAGGCCCATTTTCCCTTTTCCCCAGCTGATGAGGAGCCGGCCCCCTCAGTTCCCACTTGCTTGGGTTCCTGGGGGTTTTCTGATCACTGGTGCGCATTGATGTACATATTTTCCTCCAGTCTGGGGAGGAGAGAGACTGGAAACGTTCCTGGACTGCTGAAGAGGAGACCCAGTTGGCTTCACTTTTTGAGAAGATTCACCCTGTACCCCAAACCCCTTTCCAGTATTACCCTTAATGCTTGAGAACCTAAAGCTGGTTATCCTGGAGAACACCCCTACCCTTCTATTGCGGGTCCCCACATGCACACAGAGCTCTGACACAGGATCAGCTGCACTTAAGAAATCATCCCAGCTCAGTTCATTATTCCTCATGGGGTGGGGAGATGGTGAAGGGGTATTGTATATCCCACTGCACTGAGAGGGCTCAATCAGCTGGATTTGAGTTCTGGAACACACATCATCCCCACTCCTCCCCCAGCGTGGGCTCTCCATTCTGAGTCCTTTCTCAAGTGGGACCTTGAACTGTCTGTGAACACCCAGTCTGCGTCCTGGGTCTGCTAGGTTCGATGATGGTGAACTCATATCTGCATCAGGTGCAAGTTTTAGCTGGCAAAGGTGAGGCCAGTGGTGCTGGTGTGCCTTTGCCAACTACAGCCAGTCTGGAGACTTGATAAAATACTTCAGTGAGACCAGCTTCTCATCAACTTGGGCCTGGCATGTTGGGCCTGAAAGTCACACTACATGCACTGCCTTGGGGAGTTAGCTCACTCCCTGCTCCCACCTGGAACCTTGCCAGTGTGAAGGAGGCTTTCAGCTACTTCACCCTGTCAACCACCTCTGAATCCCCACCAGGTGCCTTCCTGGGTGGATTCGACAAGATGATTTTGCCCTTTCCCAGTTCTCTCCTTCACCTTGGCATCAGTTGTTTTCTATGAAAACAGTGGATTGGTTGGGTTTTGTGCAGGGTCTTGGGTTAGAGCCAAAATGGATTTGAGGATGAGTATTTTTTTTTTTTTGGTTTTGTATATTTTGTACATTAATAATAAACAGTGGAAAGAGAAGCAGCTTATTTAACCCCTGGTGTGTTTGGACTTTTTTGAGACGGAGTCTCGCTCCGTTGCCTGGGCTGGAGTGCAGTGGTGCAGTCTCAGCTCACTGCAATCTCTGCCTCCTGGGTTCAAGGGATTCTCCTGCCTCAGTCTTCTTTGAGTAGCTGGGATTACAGGCACCTGCCACCATGCCTGGCTAATTTTGTGTTTTTAGTAGAGACAGGGTTTCACCATGTTGGCCAGGCTGGTCTCGAACTCCTGACCTCGTGATCCGCCCACCACGGCCTCCCAAAGCGCTGGGATTACAGGCGTGAACCACCGCGCCCGGCCTGGACTGTTTTTTTAAAAAAGCCATTACCACCTGTGTTAGGTACATTAGTATAAATCTGTGGAATCTGATTTTTACTCCTCTGGAGCTAATGCTTGATCTAAGAGTTGCTATTAAGTACTGGTGAAAAAATACTTCAAAAAGTACATAAAACACTCTAGGATACAGACTAGATCTCAGCCACAGCGGTCTTTCCTGGTTCTCATCTCTCTGAGTCTTCCCTAACACGCCTCGTGTGTGTTCCTAGAACAGTCCTGTCCTGGCTATCATGCCCTCTAGGATGTGTTCTTGGTCATCTTACCCACATTCTACAGATAAGGGAGGAAAACCTGAGGATGCTGGAGTCAGATAAAGGCCATTGTCCCAGCTCTACCTCTCTGCAGTCTGGGTGACCTTAGCCAGGTTAGTGTTGGGTATCAGTGGATCATGTCTGTAATCCCAGCACTTTTGGGAGGTCAAGGTGGGAAGACTACTTGAGCCTAGGAGTTTCAGACCAGTCCGGGCAACATAGGGAGACCGGGTCTGTACAAAAAAATGCAAAAAACCCCCAAAAGGCCAGGCATGGTGGCACATACCTTTAGTTCCAGCTACCTGGGAGGCTGAGGCGAGAGGATCACTTGAGCCTGGGAGTTCAAGGCCACAGCTATGATAGTACTACTGCAATCCAGTCTGAGCAACAGAGCAAGACCCTGTCTCAAAAAAAAAAAAAAAAAAAAAAAAAAGGGCTAGGCACAGTGGCTCATGCCTGTAATCCCATCACTTTAGGAGGGCGAGGTGGGTGGATCACCTGAGGTCAGGAGTTTTGACACCAACCTGGCCAACGTGATAAAACCCCGTCTCCACTGAAAATATAAACATTAGCTGGGTGCCTGTAACCCAACTACTTGGGAGGCTGAGGCGGGAGAATCGCTTGAACTCAGGAGGTGCAGGTTGCAGTAAGCCAAGATCGTGCCACTGCACTCCAGTCTGAGTGACAGCAAAATTCTGTCACAAAAAACAAAAGGGTAAGTATAGACTGCTCTTCCCAAAGTGGCTCTGGCCAGGCACAGTGGCTCATGCCAGTAATCCCAGCACTTTGAGAGGCCAACGTGGGAGGATCACTTGAACCCAGGAGTTCAAAACTACCCTAAGCAACATAGGGAAACTCCATTTCCCCATTTCCGTGCCTGGCCCCCACTCTTCTTAAAACCAGCAATTAAAGCTGGGCACGGTGGCTCATGCCTGTAATCCCAGCACCTTGGGAGGCTGAGGCGGGTGGATCACCTGAAGTCGCAAGTTCAAAAGCAGCCTGGCCAACGTGAAGAAATCCCATCTCTACTAAAAATACAAAAATTAGCCAGGCGTGGTGATTGGCACCTGTTATCCCAGCTACTCGGGAGGCTGAGGCAGGAGAATGGCGTGAACCTGGGAGGCGGAGCTTGCAGTGAGCCAAGATCGTGTCACCACTGCATTCCAGCCTGGGCAACAAGAGTGAAGCTCCATCTAAAAAAAAAAAAGAAGAAAAAAGAAAAAAGGATCTATCACTTGAGGGGGGAGTGTGTGTGGCAGATATGAGGCAGTTGAAGATATTAACATGTTTAACGTGGGTTGAGAACAGTGGTTTTCAAGTCTGTTAGCATTCATCAGAATCATCTGAAGAGTTTATTAGAAAACAAATTTGGGCTGGATGCAGTGGCTTATGCCTGTAATCCCAGCACTTTGAGAGGCCGAGGTGGGCAGATCACCTGAGGTGAGGAGTTTGTGACCAGCCTGGCCAACATGGTGAAATCCCATCTCTACTAAAAATACAAAAATTAGGCATGTTGGTTTGCGCGCATAATCCCAGCTACTTGAGAGGCTGAAGCAGGAGAATCACTTGAACCCGGGAAGTGGAGGTTGTAGTGAGCCGAGATCACACCACTGCACTTCAGCTTGGGTGACAGAGCGAGACTTTATCTCAAAAACAAAAACAAAAACAAAAACAAGACAAATTGGGGGTAGGGTCCAGCAAAATTCTGATTCAGTAGGTCAGGATGGATCCTGAGATTTGCATTTCTAACAAATTCCCAGTTGCTGATGCTGCTACACTGCCCTGGAACACATGTCTCAGCTGTATTTCTGGCATTGGCCACATGAGGGGGCAACAATGTTTTATTAATATCTCTCAACGGCCTCACTGCATTTAGGCCCAAAGTGGGTAGTTATACCTTCCCCTTGCCCAGGCTTGGTGTGTGTGTGGGGTGTTCAGGTCAGTCTGTTGTTGCTCTGTGCACTGGGAGAAGACCTGAGAAGACATAATCTGAGGACCAGGCTAGGACGCGAAATACCAAAGAAGTATACAGCTCAAGTGAAAAAACCCAAACATGTCACAGCCTAGTGGTCACAACTTTGTGTCTCTTTCTTTCTGGTTCTATCTACTGCCTACTTCTCACCCTCTTTCTTCTATCTCCTGCAACAAGCCACAAGAACCTTTAAAGAGAGCTTAAAGTTTTTTTTTTTGTTTGTTTTGTTTTTGTTTTTTTTTTTGAGACGGAGTCTCGCTGTGCTCCCAGGCTGGAGTGCTGTGGCGTGATCTCGGCTCACTGCAAGCTCCGCCTCCCGGGTTCACGCCATTCTCCCGCCTCAGCCTCCCAAGTAGCTGAGACTACAGGCGCCCGCCACCATGCCCGGCTAGTTTTTTGTATTTTTAGTAGAGACGGGGTTTCACCATGTTAGCCAGGATAGTCTCGATCTCCTGACCTCGTGATCCACCCGCCTCGGCCTCCCAAAGTGCTGGGATTACAGGCTTGAGCCACCGCGCCCGGCCTTAAAGTTTTTACTGTATTTTAAGAATGAGCTCGGCCAAACGCGGTGGCTCACACCTGTAATCCCAGCACTTTGGGAGGCCGAGGCGGGCAGATCACGAGGTCAGGAGATGGAGAGCATCCTAGCCAACATGGTGAAACCCCGTCTCCATTAAAAATACAAAAATTGCCAGGCGCAGCGGCTCACACCTGTAATCCCAGCACTTTGGGAGGCCGAGGCAGGCGGATCACGAGGTCAGGAGATCGAGACCATTCTGGCTAACACAGTGAAACCCTGTGTCTACTAAAAATACAAAAACTTAGCCGGGCAAGGTGGCAGGCGCCTGTAGTCCCAGTTACTCAGGAGACTGAGGTAGGAGAATGGCATGAACCTGGGAGGCAGAGGTTGCAGTGAGCTGAAATCGCGCCACTGCACTCCAGCCTGGGCAACAGAGCGAGACTCTGTCTCAAAAACAAACAAACAAACAAAAATTAGCTGGGCATGGTGGCACGCACCTGTAGTCACAGCTACTCGGGAGGCTGAGGCAGGGGAATCGCTTGAACCAGGAGGTGGAGGTTGCAGTGAGCCAAGATCATGCTACTGCACTCTAACCTGGCGACAGAGCAAGACTCTGTCTCAAAAAAAAAAAAAAAAAAAAAAAAAAGAGCTCATTTTCTTTCAAATCATTTATGAAAGTTTGGCCAGGCGCGGTGGCTTATGCCTGTAATCCCAGCACTTTGGGCGGCTGAGGCGGGTGGATCACCTGAGGTCAGGAGTTTGAGACCAACCCTGACCAAATGGTGAAACCCTGTCTCTATTAAAAATACAAAAAAATTAGCTGGGCATGGTGACTGTTGCCTGTAATCCCAGCTATTCTGGAGGCTGAGGCAGGAAAATCGCTTGAATCCAAGAGGCAGAGGTTGCAGTGAATCCAGTGAGCCAAGATTGTGCCATTGCATTCCAGCCTGGCTGACAAGAGCAAAACTTCATCTCAAAAACAAAACAAAGAACCTGTTCTTTTTTTTTTTAGACAAGAATTTCACTCTTTTGCCCAGGCTAGAGTGAAATGGCACAATCTTGGCTCACTGCAACCTCTGCCCCCTGGGTTCAAGCGATTCTCCTGCCTCAGCCTCCTGAGTAGGTGGGATTGTAGGCGCTTGTCACCATGCCTGGCTAATTTTTGTATTTTTAGTAGAGAAGGGGTTTCACCATGTTGTCCAGGCTGGTCTCGAACTCCTGACCTCAGGCGATCCACCCGCCTCAGCCTCCCAAAGTGCTGGGATTACAGGTGTGAGCCACGGCACCCGGCCTACCTGTTCCTTTTTACTTACGTAAAAACTTTAGATTATATAAAGAGATTTTCCTTGTTTTTTTGCAGGGGGAGAGAGGTTGAACATTTCATTCATTTCACTACAATGATGTTTCTTCACCAAGCCCTGTAGGCACTTTTCTCTCTCCCGTTTCAGTCTGCTTTTCCTTTCTGCTTCAATTTTTCCCCTCTAAAATACCCTTGCGACGTTCAATGTTCTCGTCCTGTCAGTCCTTCCCCAGGGGCAACGAGTCTATCTTCAATTCAGAATCATTATCTCATTTCTTTCATTCCTACTCCTGGGCAGTAGACCTCATGTTGAAAAATCACAAAATCCTACTATCTTAGCCCAGTACAAATTAATATTAGCATTGGTTCTACACTTACTGCTGCTTGGCGTTTTTTTTGTTTGTTTTGTTTTGTTTTTTTTGAGACCAAGTTTTGCTCTTGTTGCCCAGGCTGGAGTCCAATGTGCAATCTCCGCTCGCTACAACGTCCACCTCCCCGGTTCAAGTGATTCTCCTGCCTCAGCTTCCTGAGTAGCTGGGATTACAGCTGCGTGCCACCATGGCTGGCTAATTTTTGCATTTTTAGTAGAGACGGTGTTTTGCCAAGTGATCCGCCTGCCTCGGTCTCCCAAAGTGCTGGGATGACAGGCATGAGGCACCGTGCCTGGACTACTCTTCTTGATTCTCTGGCACCAAAGCTTGGAAAAGAGTGAGTCCCATCCACTGGGAGCAACATTTCCCCTTCTCTTCCCATGGAAATACCTGAGTCTACATTATCTCCCTTCCATTCTTAGATGAAGAGAATCTTCTTTCCAAAGTAATATTGAGCTGTTCTCCTGCATCTCTTTTCCCTGTCTCCCCACACCCACTATTTACCATCTAGTAGCCAGAGCAATTTTGTAAAAATGAAAACTGGATCAGTTTGCACTCCTGGCTAAACAGAACCAATGGCCTCCCATTGCTCAGCCTCTCCTGATCACATCCCAACCCGCTGGTCAAGGCATATAAGGCCCCATGTGTATTGGCGCATGCTCAAGTTCTCAGCTCCAGCCATTCCTTGACCATGTCCAGCTCTTCGCAGCCTCAGGGTCTTTGCACATTTTGGTCCCTTCCCTGAAGGCTCTCCTTTCCTACCTTCAGGCTTTGGCTTTAATGAGGCTGAGGTGGGAGAAGTTGAGCCCAAGAGTCTGAGCCCAGCCCAGGTAACAAAGCAAGACCTCTTTGCTACAAAAAAATTTAAAAATGAGCTGGGCATGTTGGTGAATGCTTGTAGTCCCCGCTATTTGAGAAGGTGAGGTAGGAGGATCACTTGAGCCCGGAGGATTGAGGCTGCAGTGAGCCACTGGAGCCTCTGCACTCCAGCCTGGGAAACAGAGGGAGACATCTCAAAACAAAAAACACATTTCTACAAGGTTTACTATGTGTACCACGTATGTGCATCACTTGTAGGTAATAAGTTGTTTATAAATAAAATGATTTAATATGGTTAATGAAATTTCCATGTGCTACCATGGAAATGTTTCCCTTTCGTGTTCCATTTCTATGCTGCTTTTTGGAGGGCATACTTCTGCCCACATTTAGGTGAATTATTAATTCCATTAACAGCATGTATGATTGGCTAGAGGGATCACAGAAGTTAAAACATATACACTGGAGGAGATAAAGTTTGTGGCCAGGTGCCATGCATGGCTCATTCCTGTAATCCCAGCACTTTGGGGGCCCTAGGAGAGGACTGCTTGAGGTCAGGAGTTTGAGACCAGCCTGGGCAATATAGCAAGACCTCATCTTTACAAAAAAGAAAAAAAAAAAGAGAAAGAGAGAGAGAGAGAGACGAAATTTATGCCTGTGAGGGGAAGTTATTTTGGAGTATTTTTTCACTATGTTTGAAGTAGTGAAATTAGTGATCAAATACTTGAAATGCAAGCTGGTATTCACTTTATAAATAACATTCCTATATATTTTATGTATCATCTCATCTAGACTAGCGAACTAAAAACTTAAAAATGCAAAAGTGTAGGCCAGGTGTGGTGGCTCATGCCTGTAATCCCAGCACTTTGGGAGGCTGAAGTGGGCAGACCACCTGAGGTGAGGAGTTTGAGACCAGACTGGCCAACATGGCAAAACCCGATCTCTACTAAAAGTACAAAACTTAGCCGGGCGTGGTGGCTCATGCCTGTAATCCCAGCTACTCGGGAGGCTGACACAGGAGAATCACTTGAACCTGGGAGGCAGAGGTTGCAGTGAGCCAAGATCACTCCACAGCACTCCAGCCTGACAACAGAGTAAGACTCCATCTCAAAAAAAAAAGAGAAACAATTATGAAATGCATATAACAAAAGCAATAGAGTTTAAGGCACTTTACATATTATTACACATCGAATCCCCTAATAACCCTGTGAAGTAGGTACTACCACCTTCATTTTACAGATGAGAAAAGAGGTATCAAGAGGCTAATGGCTTGTCCAAGGTCACCGCCAAGACCCTGACTTCTCCCCCTCAAATTCCGTAAGAGGTATGTTTCCTTATGTCTTTTGTTTTGTTTTGTTTGAGACAGAGTCTTGCTCTGTTGCCTAGGCTGGAGTGCAGTGGTGCGATCTCGGCTCACTGCAACCTCTGCCTCCCAGGTTCAAGTGATTCTCCTGCCTCAGCCTCCTGAGTAGCTAGGACTACAGGTGTGCACCACCACACTCGGTTAATTTTTTTGTATTTTTAGTGGAGATGAGGTTTCAACACGTTGGTCAGGATGGTCTCGAACTCCTGACCTCGTGATCCACCTGCCTCGGCCTCCCAAAGTGCTGGGATTACAGGCGTCAGGCACCATGCCCGGTCTCCTTATTTCTAATTTAGAGTGTTCCCTGACTATGCAGCTGTCTCCACACCAAACCTTCACTTGTTGTATGAAGCTTGTACCTGAGGTCCAGTATTATTTATTCACTTGGCTGGAAAACAATTTCCCCAAATTAAATGTCCAAACAGTTAAATCTTAGCCACACAGCTCTCCATATTCCCTCTGGAACAGGATACATCTCCTATCACTCCCTTCTCCCCAACCTCCACATCTGCTCTTTCCATCTGCCCTTTTCTTTCCCTCCCTATCTCCCCTAGCTAGTGCAGGATTCAGTTACCCCATTCCCGTAACAAGTTATGGGCTTCACCCTTCAGGTTTCTATAGCACGCCTTGCCTATCACCACCTAATACCACTACCCACCATCTGTATTTTACTTTCCAAACCCATCTCCCCAGTCTAACTCTTAAGAAAAATGGCCACAGCAGCTATCATCCATGAACTCCCAGGTTACCTTGTTCTTCCTCCCAAGCCTTAGCTCTGCTCTTTTCCTACTTCTGAAAAATGGCTCCCTGTTTCCTGATTATTCAAATCATTATTTTTCAAGGTCTATCCTCAAGTGACCCTGTCAAATAATCAAGCCGTGGATAATGTTTCCTTTTGAGTATGTGGCAACTTAGAATCTAGAGTACTACATGTTAGACAATTGATCAAATTACATTACCTAGTCACGCCTACTTTTAAGTCTTCTCTAACCAGATTATTAATGAAGGCAGATCTTGTCCCTTCCCTTCTTATATATCCCACAGTACTGTACATGTTGGCTGGACGATTTAATTTTTTTTTTTTTTGAGATGGAGTCTCGCTCTGTCACCCAGGCTGGAATGCAGTGGTGCAATCTCGGCTCACTGCAACCTCCGTCTCCTGGGTTCAAGTGATTCTCTGCCTCAGGCAACCGAGTAGCTGGGATTCAGGCACTTGCCACCACTCCCAGCTAATTTTTGTATTTTCAGTAGAGACGGGGTTTCACTATGTTGCCCAGGCTGGTCTTGAACTCCTGACCTCGTGATCCGCCTGCCTTGGCCTCCCAAAGTGCTGTGATTACAGGCGTGAGCCACCGTGCCCAGCCGATTTAATACTTTTTGAGAGGATCAATACCCTGGTCCCTGACCACAGGGCAGAGCACTTCCTCATTCATGAGATTAGCTTGGACAATGAGACCCAAATTCTGGTTAGGCGTGGTGGCTCATGCCTATAATCCCAGCACTTTGGGAGGTCGAGGCAGGAAGACTGCTTGAGGTCAGGAGTTCAGGACCAGCCTTAAGAAACATAGCAAGACACTCTCTACTAAAAAATTTTTTTTAAAAATTAGTTGAGTGTGCACATGCCTGCAGTCCCAGCTACTCAGGAGGCTGAGGCGGAAGGATTGCTTGAGCCCAGGAGGCTGAGGGTACAGTGCACTCTAGCCTGGGCAACAGAGCAAGACCTTGTCTTAAAAAAAAAAAAAAGTTGGGCACAGTGGCTCACCCCTATGATCCCAGCACTTTGGGAGGTCAAGACAGGTGAATTACTTGAGGTCAAGAGTTCGAGACCAGCCTGACCTACATGGTAAAACCCTGTCTCTTTTGTGTTTTTAATAAAACACAAAAATTAGCTGGGCCTGGTAGTGTGTGCCTGTAATCCCAGCTACTTAGGAGGCTGAGGTAGGAAAATTGCTTGAACCTGGGAAGTGGGGGCTGCAGTGAGCCAAGATCGTGCCACTGCACTCCAGCCTTAGTGAAAGGACAAGATTCTGTCAAAAAAAAAAAAAAAGAGACCCAAGTTCCAAGACGGAAGGTATGAATCACTACTTTTTCCTCACGTGAAGGGTTGGGGGAAAGGAATCCCATGATCCTCAAATAGCAAACACCGTCAGCAAGACTGCAAACAAGATCCATTTAGTGGGGATGAGGGGATTATTAAAAGCTGCTAGAAAACTGAATAAAGCAAATCAAGACTGAGAACAGTTCCAACACTCCCATCAATCTCCAAACAGTGACAGGTCGGCAGCAACTCCTTTCCTTTATTTCTTCCCCTTGTAAAGGGAAATTCAAGTTCAGCAGCATTCCTTTCCTGCCCCAAGTCCTCAACCAGACAAGAGGCTGCAGGCACCAAATCTTGGGTTGGATAATGGCAAAGGCCTCAGAAGCTCACCTCCAGCTCTGAGCTTCAACAGCTGTTTGTACCAGTGACTCAGCATTTAATCCACCAGAAAAGAACAGCACCACCCAAAGACCGGGGGCAGCTGGGCCTGAAGCTGTAGGGTAAACCAGAGGCAGGCTTCTGAGTGATGACAGTCTTGAGACAATAGGCCACATAAACTTGGCTGGATGGAACCTCACAATAAGGTGGTCACCTCTTGTTTGTTTAGGGGGATGCCAAGGATAAGGCCAGCTCAGTTATATGAAGAAAAGCAGAACAAACAAGTCTTTCAGAGAAATGGATGCAGTCAGAGTGGGATCAAGGTCACACTCCACTTTCATGTGCCTGAGTGGTTGCCAGGTCAGCTGCAGGCCAGAGGCAGTCTTCAGATGAGAAGGGGAGACCACAGGGGACTTCTAGGCCACACAAGTATGTCTCTCGGGAGACTTCTGGGAAGGAAAGCTCACTCTCGGGGCCGGCTGACCATGACTTCACCCAGGGCCTCCAACACCTCCCGCTTGTAGTCTTCGAAGTCACCATCGATTTGGCTAACACTCTGCTCCTCCACCACCCACAGCTGGCAGTTGGTTTCTGTGATGAGTCGGGCATCATGGCTCACAACGATCACAGCTTTGAAGAAAGATAGTAAGAACAGAGGGCAGGAAGAAAGGAGGAAGAGGGAAATCAGAACATGAAATAGGGAGTCCTAGGACCTGCTGCAGTGAAGGACACTACAGCTTGGTCCCCATGGAGCAGGGAGGAGGGCATACTCTCAGCTGACTTACCACCCTTGTATTCATTGATGGCCTCCCCTAGAGCATCAATAGACTCTATGTCCAGGTTATTGGTTGGCTCATCCTACAGAGAAGGAATTTCATGACTGAGCACTGCAACTCCCATCTTCCATACTGTTACCCTTATCCCTTCTCCTACAGCCCAGCTCACTCACCAAGATGAGGACATCAGGCTCCCGACAGGCCAGCTCGGCAAACACAACTCGCGCTTTCTGACCGCCTGTAGCAAAGGAAGGGGAGGGCTGTCACACCTTCTAGCACCTCACAGTCTGAAGGCAAACCCTCAAGATAAGCCAGTTTGTGAACTGAGGCTCCCTCATTCCTGGTTCCTCTAGGTAGTTTGTAGACATGAATGATACGGTGAAGGGTGCCCTCCCCGGCCCCTGCAGTGGTACCAGAGAGTTTGCAGATCTGGATGGTGTGGGCGTGACTCTCCAGGCCGAAGCGGCCCAGGCACTTGCGGGCATCCTGGTAGGGCAGGTTGAAGCCCCGCTGCAGGTACTCAGTGGGCGTCTCCTCCATACGCAGCTGCTCTGCATACTGCTGGTTGAAGAAGCCAATTTTCTGCCCGAGAAGAGAGGGAGGTGGTCAGTTAAAGTCACACTTCCTCCATCAGATTACCATTCCTTAAATCCCAATACCAACTTACCAGCCGGTGGTTCTTTCTCATTTCCCCCTGGGTCTGCAAGGGAAGAGAAAGTAGTTAAGAGGAGGGTAAGGGGAAAAGGCACTGCAGCTCCACATACCAACTTTTTTTTTTTTGAGACGGAATCTAGCTCTGTCACTCAGGCTGGAGTGCAGTGGCGCAATCTCGGCTCACTGCAACCTCCGCCTCCTGGGTTCACACCATTCTCTTGCCTCAGCCTCCCAAGTAGCTGGGACTACAGGCGCCTGCCACCATGCCTGGCTAATTTTTTGTTTTTTTTAGTAGAGACGGGGTTTCACCGTGTTAGCCAGGATGGTCTCAATGTCCTGACCTCAACCATACACCAGCTTTTCTGAAGGGAAGACAAACACCAGAAATGGGCCAGTGACAAGTATGCATAAGAAAAGGAATAAGGGCTGGGTGCAGTGGCTCATGCCTGTAATCCCAGCACTTTGGGAGGCCAAGGAGGGCAGGTCAGGAGGCACTTGAGGTCAGGAGTTCGAGACCAGGCTGGCCAACTCTGTCTCTACTGAAAATACAATAATTAGCTGGGCACAGTGGGACATGCCTGTAATCCCAGCTACTCAGGAGGTTGAGGCACAAGAATCGTTTTAACCCAGGAGGTTGAAGTTGCTGAGATTGCACCACTGCACTCTAGTCTCGAGGACAGGACAAGACTCCATCTCAAAAAAGAAAAAAAGAAAAGGAACAGGGATGTTCCCCTAATATGACAAAGGCATGGTGAGCAAAGTAAAAGAGTAAGGGGCAAAAGGGGAGTTAAGCAAAATAGAGGGAGGACGACAGGAACAAGCAGGAGGGACTAACCACAGCCAAAGAACACCTGCTCTCCACACAGCGAGACTCACGAATGGTACGTCGTAAGGGCCTCAGGTGACAAGTTTAGTGTTTTGGGGAGGATCTAATACCTTTCTAAAGATCTAATCTCTGGATGTGAGAAAATGGCCTCTCAACACTTTGCTGGAGGGAGCAGAAATGGCTACAAACTTTCTAACACACTAGATGGCAATATATTACAAAAGTTCAAATAAAATGGTAGATTTGGCCAGGCGCGGTGGCTCACACCTGTAATCCCAGCACTTTGGGAGGCCGAGGCAGGCAGATCATGAGGTCAGGGTATCGAGACCATCCTGGCTAATCTCGGTGCACTGCAACCTCCACCTCCTGGGTTCAAGTGATTCTCCTGCCTCAGCCTCCCAAATAACTGGGATTACAGGCATGCGCAACCACACCTGGCTAATTCTGTATTTTCAGTAGAGATGGGGTTTCTCCATGTTGGTCTCGAACTCCCCACCTCAAGTGATCCACCCGCCTCGGATTCCCAGTGTTGGGATTATAGGTGTGAGCCACCACATCGGGCTTGGGCTGGTTTTTAACTCCTGAGCTCAAGTGATCCGCCCGCCTCAGCCTCCCTCAAAGAGTTGGGATTATAGGTGTGAGCCACCACACCAGGCCATTTTTTTTTTGGAGATGGAGTCTCGCTCTGTTGTCCAGACTACAGTGCAATGGTGCAATCTCAGCTCACTGCAACCTCCGCCTCCCAGGTTCCAGCAATTCTGCCTCAGCCTCCTGAGTAGCTGGGATGTAGGTGCGTGCCATCACCTGCCTAATTTTTGTATTTTTAGTAGAGACGGGGTTCACCACGTTGGCTAGGCTGGTCTGGAACTCTTGACCTCAAGTGATCCCTGCTGGGACTACAGGCATGAGCCACTGTGCCCAGCCCATTTATGCAATTTTTAATTGTTCTATAAAAGACATATATTTCTTGTATAACCAAAACACGTGGGTGTGCCCCCTAGTTCGATCCCAATTCTCTTAGCTCTCCTCCCTGAACTGATCTAAGCTCTTCTCCTCCTCTACTGCTCCTCTTAGGGAAATGAATCATCTATGATGAGTTCTGTATTTAACTCTACATTCTCAAGAAGCTCCCTGATTCCAGCTTCTGGCAAGCAGCTGTGTCTTCACATTTCTCATGCTCTCCCTTCTTGGCTCCAGGACTCACCGGTGTCAGCTTGCCAGTCAGCAGCAGGAGTAGCGTACTCTTCCCCACACCATTAGGGCCCACAATGCAAACTGCAAGATGGAAAACAGGTGGTCAAAGAGGTCCCCAGAGACTCTCCCTGTGGCTCCTGCTATACATCCCTGAGCCAACCCCGCCAACTCACTCCTTGAATCCATGTCGATGCCAAAATCCAGGTTTTTAAAGAGTGGTTTCTGGCCCTCGTAGCCGAATGTCACACCTGAAAGCCAGGAAAAGCAGCAATTTATATTATTTTCAGTCCCTGTAAAGTTCTTCTGATGTGCTGGCCTTGGAGAACAGGAGCAATCTCAACCTTGGTGGAGAGTTTGGGGTGCACATACATGCTTTTGGTGCTTCCTGTGGAGCAGGAGAGGCCCGCGGCACTCACCATGCAGACCCAGCACAGGAGGGCTGAGTGGTGGGGGGTCCGGAAAAGTGAAGCGCACAGTGTACTCCTTAGGGCGCTTCAGGAGCTCAGGGGCCTCCTGGGATTCCTCATCCTGGTTTTTCCGTCGGCATTTCTGCTGCTTCCGAGTCAGGGCTTCCTTCGTTTGTTTTTCCTGGAGAGGAAGAGGAAAAAAGAGAAATCTGTGTCCTGCACAGCAGTCCTCGAAATGTAGGCCAGCGTTCCAGAGTCTCCTTCTTCCTCCACTGTCAGGAGAGAACAGTGGTCCCCAGCCCAGAAGTCCCTCAGGTGCTCACCGCCTGCTTGGTGGACTTCCCGCCTGCCTTCAGCTCCTTCAGCTTTTTCTCTTGCTTCTCATACTGCTTCAGCAGTTCTTTCTGCTTCTGCTGGTACATCTTTTTGAAGGTCACTGGGGCAGAAGACGGGACTGGGCATCAGTGGTTGCTCCTCTCCCCAGCAAAGGGACAACCAGGGGTTGGTGGTGACGGGGTAGGCATCACTGTCTGGAATTCTGACAGGATTCAGTTTATCTAAATAGGCCCTCCCATTCAGACCTCTTTTCAAGGTTCTATCTCTTCCCTGCATCCACACACAATCCTACTTACTGTAATTGCCCCTATAGTAGTGGAGCCGCTGGGCATCGAGGTGGATGATATCAGTGCAGACATCATCCAAGAAACCCTGGTCATGGGAGACAATCAGCAAGGTCTTCCGCCAGCCCTGGAGGTAGCTGGGTTTCAGAGAACAGGGTGTAAGTGTCACAGCGGTCAAGTGAGAGAGAAGTCAGGGGAAGCAGCCAGACAATGGGGGCTGGGAGGGAAAGGGAGGGTCTGGATAGAGCTGTCACAGGCACAGTGGAGAACGGCTAAAGGAAAACAGGGCAGGAAGGGGAAGAAAGTGCAGAATGGGAACCAATGATGCCAAGGCTGTAACGCACTTATTGAGCCAGATGACAGCGTTGAGGTCCAGGTGGTTGGTGGGCTCATCCAGCATCAGCAGTGTGGGCTCCATGAACAGTGCCCTAGAGGGTGGGGAGCAGAGGGCAGGGTCAGGGAGAGAAAGATCCTTGCTCAGACAACCCCAGAGAAAATTCAGGGAGATAAAGCCTAAGACCATGAACACTCCTTCCCAAGCTCTCCTCAGAGAAGTTCTGGGGCAGGATATGGTTTAAGTTTTTCTGAGACAGGGCCTTGCCCTGTTGCCCAGGTTGTCATGCAATGGCACAGTCAGGGCTCACTATAGCCTCAATCTCCCAGGTCCAAGTGATACTTCTACTTCAGCCTCCAGAGTAGCTGTGACCACAAGCGTGCACCACCAAGTCCAGCTAATTTTTAAATTTTTTGTAGAGACAGTGTCTCCCTATGTTGCCCAGGCTAGGATATGCTTTTTTTCCCTTTCTGTGAAGATAGGGTCTCGCTATATTGCCCAGGCTGGTCTCAAACTCCTGGGTTCAAGATAATCCTCCTGCCTCTGCCTTCCAGGCATGAAGGCATCACCCATTGCACCCAGCTGCAGGGTATGTTGATGAGAACTCATCACCAGGTAGAGAGAAACAGAAGGACCCTAAGCTCTCACAACACAGATAGTAAGGAGGGAGAGGTAAGCCTTGAGACTCCCTATTGCCTTGGAGAATGAGAAGGGATAGAGGGAAAGGGCCCTGGTGGTCTGAGGTTGGAAGGGAGGGCAGTGAGGTGAATGGCCCACCTGGCCAGGGAGACACGCATGCGCCAGCCCCCTGAGAACTTCTGTGTGGGTCGATTCTGCATTTCAGGGTCAAAGCCGAGGCCAGCCAGGATTCGCCGTGCTTTGGCCTCTGCAGCTGCTGCCCCAGTGGCCCGCAATTCCTCATACACCTGGGAGGAGGGAGAAGAGGACACATGTCTGAGGGTCCCAGGAACCCCCAAGTCTTAGCCCGTGTCCCCTGCGCCATCTCCTCTACCTTCTCTAGCCTCTCAGCAGCTGTGTCATCTCCTTGTTCCAGCTGTCCCTGAAGCCGCCGCTCCTCTTCCAGCAGCTTTAATCGCTTGGTGTCAGCTCGAAGAACAGCCTGGACTGCTGGTGTCTCATCTGCTACCACCTCTGGGAGGCAGAGGGAGAACAGTCAGGCAGCCTCAAGATCCAAGAGTCTCATCCTTCTTTCCCTTCAACTGCATTTCTGTTTTGCCTGACCCTGCCCAGCTTTTTGTACTCATTCCAAATAAAACAAGTTCCTCATTAACTCTCCCCTCCTTTCGTTAGCATCCCTTTCCCAGTCCCCAGTCTCCCTCCACATCCCTTCCAACTCCATGGCCACAATTTCTTCTATTCTTGGCTGGCTTTTCTACCAACTGCCCACCCCACCAAGCCCCTTTTCTCCCCACTGGTCTCACCCTGCTCACACAGCAACACATCAATGTTGGGAGGGATGCTCAGGGCTCGGTTGGCAATGTGCTTGAGGAGCGTGGTCTTGCCCTTGCTGGGGAATAAAAGCTATTAGGACCCGGCCACCACTGAGAAATCTCTTCTTATCCCTCCAGGCTCCTCCCCTTTTTGGCCTCCAGCTCCCTCCTCTTCTCACCCATTGGGCCCCACCAGCCCGTAGCGGCGGCCGGCTACAATGTACAGGTCTGCATTGACGAACAGCTCCTTGCCATGAGCGGAGATGCTGAACTTCTCCAGCTGCAGCCATCAGGAAAGAGGTGGCAGAGGGAAGGGATGATCACATGAAAATTCTCCCTTTGGGACAGGAGTGGTCACTTTCTCCCTGCAGGGAAGCCTCTGACAAACCGATACCTCCAGCATAATCCCCTTCCTCTCCCCACAGCCGGTCCCTGCCCTGTCCACTGCCTGTAATGGGAGTCCCATGCGTCCTCAGCTAGTGTAGTCTGTCCCACACTATTTTCTGCTGAGGGTGGACCCTACTTCTACTGGTTTTTCTATCTTCTTGCTCAAGTTGGCAGAACCCAAGGTGTGGAAAATGCCTCCAATCTTTCTTCCCACTAAACTAACCCATTCACACACCATGGCCACTCAGGGAAGATGAGAGAACCGGCTCTTCCCTAGGCAAGTGGACTGGAAGGGGCCCCCTGAGACCTTACCTTGATGTCAGATGCATTTTCTAACATGGCTTGGCGGGAGGACATCTCTGCCTGGGACACGGAGAAGTCATTTTCAGCTGCATTGGCTGCTTTTAAGGAAGCCACTTGGCGCTCATACTCCATCTGAGAAGGAAGGAAAAACTACATTTGAAGCCACGGTCTATCAGTTTCCCATCACCATGAAACAGCCCATGCTGGCTGGGCATGCTGGCTCACGCCTGTAATCCCAGCACTCTCAGAGGCTGAGGAAGGTGGATCTCTCGAGCTCAGGAGTCTGAGACCAGCCTGGGCAACATGGCAAAATCCCGTCTCTACAAAAAATACAAAATTTAGCCGGGCATGGTGGTGCCACCCATAGTCTCATCTATTCGGGAGGCTGAGGTGGGAGGATCACTTGGGCCTGGGAGGTTGAGGCTGCAGTAAGCAGAGATCACGTTACTGCACTCCAGCCTGAGGAACAGTGTGAGACCCTGTCTCAAAAAACAAACAAAAAACCCCAAAGTGAAACACCCCATGTCATCAGACATCGAGATAAGGCTCACAGAACACAATTATTTTCCTACTCCGATTGTTTTACCTGGAGTAGCCCCCAAAGCTGTCCTTCCTATTCCCAATCGCATGTCCCCTAGTTGAAGTGTTTAAAAATCCCCTACTTTTGACCACTAAGAACCAAGGTCTTACCTGTTTTTTCAGCTTTTTCTTCTCCTTTTTGCTAAGGTGAGCATAGGGATCATCTGCCTTAGACTCTCCTCCTTCCTCCTCCTCTTCTTCCCCTTCTCCTTCTTCCTCTGAACCCTGTGAGAACCCAGGGATGGTCAAAAGTAGGGACCCTGGCTGGGTGCGGTGGCTCACGCCCGTAATCCCAGCACTTCGGGAGGCCAAGGCGGGCAGATCCTGAGGTCAGGAGATCTAAGACCATCCTTGCTAACACAGTGAAACCCCATCTGTACTAAAAATTGCAAAAAATTAGCTGGACATGGTGGTGGGCACTTGTAGTCCCAGCTACTTGGGAGGCTGAGGCAGGAAAATGGTGTGAACCTGGGAGGTGGGGCTTGCAGTGAGTGGAGATTGTGCCACTGCACTCCAGCCTGGGTGACAGAGCGAGACTCCATATCAAAAACAAACAAACGAACAAACAAAAAAACCCACGGACTCCTTCTAGAACTCAGATTTCATGTCATCCACACCCTGTCCCTGCCCCAGTTCCGCAGTCAGCTCTTTCCTTCACTCAGAGTCCTAAAATATCTTGGGATCCTCTCTCATTCTCATATCCAGCCCCTAGTCTCCCTGTAGTCCTTTACCAATTTCTGCTACCAGGAATGGTACAAGACAAATGGTATGAATATATATGTATGAAATGTGATAATGCGTATGTCCCTATAAACGTAACTCCCAATATAATGTAACTGAAGGTGGAGTAAATGGATTTCAAGAGTTTCATTTGCATAAAATGAGTTTCTGTGGTTTCCCTGTTAACATGCAAAGAAAAGATCAGGTAGCCAGCTGGGTGCGGTGGCTCATGTCTGTAATCCCAGCACTCTGGGAGGCCAAGACGAGCAGATCACAAGGTCAGGAGATTGAGATCATCCTGGCTAACATGGTGAAATCCTGTCTCTACTAAAAACACAAAAAATTAGACGGTCATGATGGCACGTGCCTGTAGTCCCAGCTACTTAGGCGGCTGAGGCAGAATTGCTTGAACCCAGGAGGCAGAGGTTGCAGTAAGCCGAGATTACGCCACTGCACTCCAGCCTGGGCAACGGAGTGAGACTCCATCTCAAAAAAAAAAAAAAAAAAAAGAAAAGAAAACATCAGGAATCTCTAGTGTACAGTCAGAGGAATCAAGCAGAATCACAGAACTAGGAAGTGCCGGAGGCATGGGGACCCTAGAGATCTCCAGATTCCTCCTTCTATCACACAAAGGAGACAAGTGAGACCCAAAGGGATGGGAAGATGTATTTAAGGTCATAGCCAGTGAAGGCAGAGCCAGGACCCAGATCATCTGAGACAAATTCCAGGCCCTTTCCTCACTGGATCAGGTGTTGCAAACTACAGCCCATGGGCCAAGGCTGACCTCACACTTGTTTTTACACAGCTCCTGAACTTTATAAAAATAGTTTTTGTATTTTCAAAGAGTTGGTAAAAAAAAAAAAAAAAAAAAGAATATGTAATAGAGATTATATGTGGCCTGCAAAGCCAGAAACATTTACTACAAGCCCTTTATAGAAAAAGTTTGCTAACTGGGCACACTGGCTCACACCTGTAAGCATTTTGGGAGGCTGAGGCAGGAGCACTGCTTGAGCCCAGAAGTTTAAGACCAGCCTGGGCAACATAGTGAGACCTCGTCTCTATACTAAAAATTAAAAAATTAGCCAGCGGTAGTGGTGCACACTTCTAGTTCCAGCTACTCAGGAGGCTGAGGCAGGAGAATCTGTTGAGCCCAGGAGGTTGAGGCTTCAGTGAGCCGTGTTCACACCCCTGCACTCCAGACTGGGTGACAGAGTAAGATCCTGTGTAAATAAAAACAAAAACAAAACAACAACAACCCCACCACTCCCCCTAAAAAAAGAAAAGAAAAAAGGTTTGTTGAGATAGTAACTATATCCCCAGATCGTGACTCTCCCATAAGAACCCTGGAGCCCTAGTCCCTCATTCTACCTCCCCCCAACACCAAATACACACACCTGCTCTGCCTTCCTGGCCTTCTCCTTCCCTTGTTTGGGAGGCTCCTTTTCCTTTATTATTTCTTCTTCTTCATCCTCCTCTTCATTGTCCAGAGCAGCGAATTTATTTTGAGGCTAATAGGGAAAAGACAGGTGTGATGAAATGCTTTAATTCCTGGGCCCCAATACCTCCTCCTGCTAGTTACTCTCTCACCTTAGCCTTCCCTTTTGACTTCTCTTCCTTTCCCTTTTTGCCCTTGAGCACAGGCTGCTGTTCCTCAGATACGGCCTGGAGGAGACACACATACACATTAAACACATACGTACAAATTATTGTGCTACTTTGCTGTGTAATAAGCATTTCTAGAGAGTCTCCTGTGTTACCCATACAGATGCTCCTCCATTTATGATCAGGTTGCATCCCGTCCCGATAAACCCACCAGAAACTGAAAGTATCATAAATAAAAAACTATAGTTCCAACTTACTATAGGTTTATCTGGACATAACCCCATCATGAGTTGAGGAGTATCCTAAATGAGTATGACCTTCACACTATCATAAAGTAGAAAAACCGTATGCCTAAGTATAAGTTGGAGACCATCTGTACTGAGTGCTGCTGACGAAAAATGAGACCCAGAAAAACCCTATCCTCCAGCTTGAGACTAGATAGTGAAGAGACAACTAGGGAACATCAGCAAGGTTAAGGATTATAAGTCAGGCAAGTGCGCAACCGGAGTGGATGGCACTAGCACTGGACGCTTTCTTGAGAGGGCAAATGGACATGGACTAAGATGCACACGCAGAAGAGTCACAAGTAGAAGAGCAAGGACCTGGGGCTTTGTTTCAGGTTCTGTGCTTAAAGCAACAGAATCACTGAAGATGTCTGAGTGATAAAAAGGGCTTTTTTTTTTTTGAGATGGAGTCTTGCTCTGTTGCCCAGGCTGGAGTGCAGTGCCTCAATCTCGGCTCACTGCAAATTCCGCCTCCCAAGTTCAAGTGATTCTCCTGCCTCAGCCTTCCAAGTAGCTGGGATTACAGGCGCACACCACCATGACTGGCTAATTTTTGTATTTTTAATAGAGATGAGGTTTCACCATGTTGGTCAGGCTGGTTTCGATCTCTTGACCTCGTGATTTGCCCGCCTCGGCCTCCCAAAGTGCTGGGATTACAGGTGTGACCCACTGTGCCTGGCCTGGGCATGTATTTTAAAAAGATGATTTTAACAGTATAAGTAAGACAGATCGAGGAGAGCTAGTTTAAAAGCAGGAAATTACTCCACCATGGCCAGAAGGTGCTAAATGGAGTGAGAGTGACTGATCGAGCCACCACTGTCACCTTATTGATCCGATTCTTCTCTGGCTTGGCAGGCTTAGGAGGATGTTTTTCTTCCTCATCCTCTTCCTCACTCTGATCCTGAATCAGGGCTGCAAAAACATTACCACCCTAGAGAATGAAAGGGCCACAGAAGTCAGTAGGATGGTCAAGATTGCATCCTTGGGGTCCGTTTACCACACAGATGGCTTACCTTGGTTTTCTTCCCTCCGCGGGGTTTTGGGGTGGGTACTGAAATGACAAGCGGAGAACATGAGATAGGAAACAATTACAATGTCTGGCCCCCCAGTTTAATGCAACTTGAAGATCAAGGTATGAGGCATCACTCCCATGACTCATGGATTCCAGGTACCCGTTCCCCCTCAGGTCATTTACCCTCATCCTCCTCATCACTGGCTGGCACTGAGAGCTTCTTAAGACGCTCCATGAGCTCTTTCTCCTCCCCATCATCATCCACATCCTTCTTCCGCCTGCCTTTTCGGGTATCTCGCTTCTTTTTTTGCTGCTGAGAGCAAAAGAAGAATGAGAAAATGAAGCCCAGGCCCCTGCTGTATTTCTGCCTCACAGAAGGTTCCCCATCAGCTAAGTGGAGCAACGTGGGCTGCAAAGGGATTGGTGGGCCCTGTGGCACTTGTACCTGCTGTTGCTGTTGCTGCTGCTGCTGCTGCTGCTGCTCCTCCTTTTCCTTGAGTACTTTCTCTTCTTCCCCAGCCTGTTTATCTTCTACTGCCAGCTCTTCAAAGAACTATCAAGGGAGTTAAGATACAGGTAAACATGGTTCCAAGAGCAATCCAATCAAGCTGTACTCTGCCACACACGGGCCCACTGGCCCTCCACTCCACCCTCACCTTACCTCCTGTCTCGCTCTTTTTTTCTTTTAGTGGAGAATGGAGTGTGCAGGTCTCAAACTCCTGGGCTTAAGCTATCCTCCCACCTCTGCCTCCCTAAGTGCTGGGATTACAGGCGTAAGCCACCATGCCCAGCCTATCTCTTCTCTTGACAAGATCTTCTCTCCTCCCTTGGACCTCCCACCTCCTTCACATGGCCATTTATTTAGCCTGGAAACACCCATAGTCATTTCTTATCCTCAACCCTCATTTTCTCACCGTTTTTTTGATCTTCTTGTCCTTCTTCCCTTTCTTCACCACTTTGTCTAGAAAGTTAAGCAGAGATCGTGAATGCTTATCTACAAATTCTAACGCAGTCTGATCTCCCCTGCAAGATCTCTGTAGCCTCCATCCTATTTTATTATTTTTCTGGCTTAACTATCACTCCCTAAATATTTTTACTGTCTCACAACTCCGGCAGAAATAATCATTCCCATCTCTATTCATTCATCCAATAAGTATTTATTTACTACACAGCTACCACGTGTCAGATACTGTGCTAGCATAGGGGATTATAACAATGAACAAGACAACCGTGGTCTCCTCTGGAGCTTACAGGCTATAGGAAGAGAGATTTTTAAATAGGTAATTCCAGGTGTACTGAAGGTTCCAAAAGAAAAGGTAAAGCCGGCCGGGCGCGGTGGCTCAAGCCTGTAATCCCAGCACTTTGGGAGGCCGAGATGGGTGGATCACGAGGTCAGGAGATCGAGACCATCCTGGCTAACACGGTGAAACCCCGTCTCTACTAAGAAATACAAAAAACTAGCCGGGTGAGGTGGCGGGCGCCTGTAGTCCCAGCTACTCGGGAGGCTGAGGCCGGAGAATGGCGTGAACCCGGGAGGCGGAGCTTGCAGTGAGCTGAGATCCGGCCACTGCACTCCAGCCTGGGCTACAGAGCAAGACTCC